>NW_025779033.1:0-91188 GCF_021130785.1 Homalodisca vitripennis | reverse complement strand
AAAATCTGAATAGACTTGATGACAATACCCGGTAGTCCGCATGTAAAGATTGTATCGGCAGATAAAATCTTAACAACGCTGTCCGGATGTTGGTCCCGGGACAACGCAAACGATATCGGGGAGCCAGCTGAATAGGATTGCGCCATGAAAATCTGCTACACCTGCCTATTTTTATGGCAGTGGCCGCCCACCGTTATTGTGAGTACTGTTTACACATAAAAATCTTTTACGCTGTAAATAATTTTATATGTCTTCCTTTGCGGTCAGAATTGTTAGTCAAGCTCTATTGTTAATAATGATCTTTGTTTTCTGTGTTTACTAGAAGTTAACAGTAGCAGTAGATAATAATATGGGGTTTTCCTGGCGCACTTTCGGAGCCGACCGAAAAGCAATGTAAAATACTGTTCAATGTACCATAAAGGAAGCTGAGAAATAACACAGCAAATCTCAATGAAAAATTAACCGAATCTACAGTCGTTCGTCTCCAAAAGCGATCGGTACATTACTATCTACTCTGTGGAATGAAAAATTTAACCAAATCTACAGCTGTTTGCTTCTACTTTCTTAAGCTGTGCTTTGTAAAATGTTGTCAAATCTGCTACGAATAAAGGAAAAATCTTCAATGACAGTCGAGGTGTGCTACTACAGACCGACCATCACGATAAATCGCTTCGCCTGCGTCATATCCGTAGTGATATCACGCCGTGAGAGGCGCAATCGTTGGTTTACAAGCACCATTTAGTTAAATAAATTTTTCTATCTAAATGGAGCGCGAAAAAAATATCATGTCCGTTCTGCAAAAAAGAAATTTTAAGAAAAAACTATGATCGCCATTATAATTCTAAAAGTCACGAAAAAAACAAGCAAATTTACGATAATGAACTAAATTATTTAAGACAATGGGCTAGAGAAAATAAAATTGCCGATCACGAAAAACATGTTTAATATTGAGAAATTACGTGAATTAAAGAGAAATTTCAAAGTTGAAAAGAAAAATCTCGACCTATTTAATGATGAAAAACTTCATTCAATAGCTGAAAAGTTGGCTATCGGTACTAACGATAAAACCAAGTCTGAAATGATCGAAGAAATTGATAAAACTCTTAAAGTAAAATCCGAAAATATCATTGATGTAGAAGTTTTATCCTCAATACACGGTCTTTTCAAGCAATACATTTTAACAAACTTGAACGACAATTCCATGTCAATTTACAAATATCTTTCAATTATGCGGTCAGAAATTAAAAGTTTAATCGAGAAATTTCAAGAAAATGTTAAAAATATGAAGGGCTATCTCTCTTTGGAATGTGAATACGAACGAACTTTAGTGAATGGTGAACCGCAAACATGTCTAATGTATTTTACTATCAAAGCAGACGAAATCTTTGACGTAAACGACTTTATTACTAAGCAATTTAATAAATTAACACATCGAGAACAAACGAATAATCCAAATAAAGGTTCCGGATGGACATTTAAAAGTTGTAAACAACTAGTTTTGAGCCTTAACAAACACGAAATGATGAATGCAGGATCATACATCGATTTACCAAAGAATATCAAAGATAAAAAAGCTTGTATAAATATAAAAAATAGAGATGATTTTTGCTTTATTTACTCAATAAGATGTGCTATTGAAAAACCAGAAAGAGACTGTGAACGTGTAAAGCAATACGAACAATTTGTGAATGACGAAATATTTTCAGGTTTTGAGTATCCAATGTCTCTGAAAGATATACAAATATTTGAAAAACGAAGCTACAATTCCAAGTATAAGTATCCAACAATGTCTATCAATGTCTACAGTTTTTTTGATGAAAATATTAACATTGTTCCGTTACAAATTTCTGAAAAATATGACGCTGAAACAAACATTGATTTATTGTATGTTAAACAAGATGATAAATCTCATTATGTTTTGATAACCGATTTAAATAAGCTTGTTTCTTCGCAGTTGTCTAAACATAAAGAAAGAAAATTTTTGTGTAGAAGATGTTTAAGCCATTTTTACAAATCTGGAGATTTAACAGATCACTTAGAAATTTGTAAAAATCATGAAGTTTGTAAGCCAATTATGCCATTTCCAGGTCAAACAACTAAATTTACTAATTATCAAAAGAAATTTAACCATCCGTACGTAATTTATATGGACTTTGAGAGCATATTAGAAAAAATTCCGACATGCAAGAACAATCCACAAAGATCGACTACAACCAAGATTCAGAGGCACATTCCTTATGGTTTTACTCTATATTTAGTGTCGAATGTGACCAATCGCATGTACAAACCGATATGTTATCGTGCCAAAAATGAAGAAGATTTGAAAAACGTCCCGACAAAATTGTTTCAAGAACTCAATAAATTATCGAAATACATAGCGAAAAAATATAATTTCTAAGAACATGAAACCTATGAAATTGACAGAAGAAGAAGAAATTTCGTATCAAAATTCAAACGTTTGTCATATCTGTGAATGGTCTGCTTATGATGTTGGGTCAATTCAGTATGGTTTTACTCCCGATAGTTGGAAAGATAAGAGTTATAATAAAGTGAGAGATCATTGTCATTTAACCGGCAAGTTTCGAGGCGCAGCTCATGCATGTTGCAATCTAAATTTGAAATTTCCTCAGAATATTCCCGTTTTCCTGCCACAATATGTCAAATTACGATACTCATTTGTACATAAAAGAATTGGCTAAACAATATGGAAATGTTGATTTGATTGCAAACACCGATGAAAAATATATAAATTATTCTGTAAATTCTGGATATGGCTATGAATTCGAAGGTGATAAGCCAAGAAAATTCATCAAGTTTTTCGTTTGTAGACACGTTCAGATTCATGGCCTCGTCTATAGAAAAGTTAGCTAAAGATCTAAAGAGAGAAGACTTCAAACATACAAATCATTTTATACAAGATGGAAGAATATTGAATGAGATAATAGAAAGACAGCCAAATGACGACGACGAGATTTTTAAAATTCTATCTGGAAAAGGAATATTTCCCTATGAATTTATCGACAGTATTGAAAAACTTGATTACACAGAAGAATTGAGAATTCAAGATTTCTATTCACTTTTGACAGATGAGAGCATATCTGAGAAAGATTTTCAACACTACTTAAATGTTTGGAACAAATTAAAAGAGAAAAATCTTGGAAATTACTCTGATTTGTACAATATCCAAGATGTTTTATTGCTTGCTGATATATTCGAAAATTTCAGAAACATTTGCCTTAATTGTTATAAACTCGATCCGGCACACTATCTAACAGCTCCCAGTCTCGCATGGGACGCAATGTTAAAATTAACGAAAATTGAGCTTCAGCTAATTAACGATTATAATATGTATTTGATGATTGAAAAAGGCATTCGCGGGGGCATTTCTCAGTGTATTAAACGATATGTGAAAGCAAATAACAAATATTTAAAAGATTTTGATAAGACAAAGCCCGAAAACTATTTACTCTATCTCGATGCAAACAACCTTTATGGGTATGGTCTTATGCAAAAACTGCCGTTTAGTGATATCAAGTGGATGGATCCTAAAACGTATACAAAAGAAGAGTGGCAAGAAACAATTTTAGAACTCACTGGCGACGAAGATTATGGCTATATTCTCGAAGTCGATCTTGGATATCCAACAAATTTACACGAACATCACAAGGATTTACCTCTTGCTCCAGAACATTTTAAAAACAAACTTTGCACAACTCTACTGGATAAAACTGAATACGTTGTTCATTCGAGAAATTTGAAGTTCTATTTGGAACAAGGTATGATTTTTGAAACATGTGAAATAGAGTTATTGCATTCGATCAGAAGCCTTTTATGAAAGAATACATTGATTTTAACACAAACATGAGAACCAAAGCTACAAGCGACTTTGAAAAGGACTTTTATAAGCTGATGAACAACTCAGTTTTTGGAAAAATCTATGGAAAATTGTGAGAAACAGATGTGATATTAAGCTTGGAAATGAAGAATTTTCAATGAAACAAGCTAAGAAAACAAATTTCAAATGCTTTAACATCTTTGACGACAACTGTATAGCGAGTCACATGTACAAACAAAAGGTTAAATTTAACAAACCGATTTACATAGGATTTTCAGTTCTCGACCTCTCAAAATTGCTAATGTACGAGTTTTATTACAACAAATTAAAGAAGTTTGATCCAGATTTGAATCTGTGTTACATGGATACAGACAGTTATTTTCTAGAATTGAAACGAGATCCTTTTAAAATTATTAAAGAAAATATAGATGACTTTGATACAAGTGATTATCCAAAAGATCATGAATGTTTCACTACTAAAAAATAAGAAGGTAATAGGGAAATTCAAAGATGAGTTAAATAGCGAAGTTTTAGAAGAATTTTGTGGTTTAAGGTCTAAGATGTACTCGTACAAATATCTAGATAAAAACCCAGTTAGGTGTAAAGGAATTAAGAGAAGCGTTTGTAAATAAAAACAATAAATATCGAAAACTTGAAGAGATGTTTGTTCGAAGATAAAGAAGAATTTAGGGAGATGACAGTCATCAAAAGTTATAAACATGAGTTTGTACACTGTTACCATAAACAAGCTGGCACTGAACGCTAAAGATGATAAGAGAATTGTCCTAGAAAATAAGATCGATACAGTACCGTATGGCTATAAAAATGAAGCAAAATCTGATATATTAGACGAATTAAATAAACTTGGAAACTTTGATATGTAAATGGGAAGATGATTTAATTCACTGTCACAAGTGTAAAAAGAAAACGAAAAAATATAGATTCAAAAATCGTTCAAACTCAAAATGGATTGTATAGAATTGCCTGCAAAATGTTCAAAATGTAAGACAAACAAGAGTAAGTTTATAAAGAATCCAAATCCAAAACCTGTTAAGCAAGAATTGAAGACTAAAGATGAGATAGAGATTGAAGCTCGAGAAATTCATGCACCAGTACGAAAAAAGTTTAAAAAGAGAAAAATTATAACATTAGGAATTGACGATTTATGGGCAGCAGATTTAGTTATAATGTCTAACTATTCAGATCAAAATGATGGATTTAAGTATATGTTAAATGTTATTGATACTTTCTCAAAATATGCTTGGTCAAGAGCTATCAAAAGAAAAAACGGCAAGGATATTTCAAAAGCTTTCGAAGATATAGTAAAAGATGCCATAAGGATCAATCACAAACCTCCTAACCTACTTCATACAGATAAGGGTTTAGAGTTTAAAAATAAAGAATTTAACGATGTTTTGAGGAAATACAACATTAAGATTTATCATACTGAAAACGAAGAGAAATCAAGTATTGTAGAGAGATATAACAGAACTCAAAATGAGAGAATGAAAGTAATTTTTGAGATTAATAAAAACTTTAAATGGATCGATATTCTTCAAAAAATCGTAAACAATTATAACGATACAGTTCACAGCACAATCAAAATGAAGCCCAAAGACGTAGATAAGGATGCAGAAAAGGAGTTTTTTAGAGACCGTTTTCAAGTATGTTCCACCTGAAATTCACACGAAAACTAAATTTAAAGTCAATGATCATGTAAGAATTGTTAGTAAAAAACAAACATTTTCGAACAAATATAAGAACAATTGGTCAAGAGAAATCTTTGTGATTTATCAAATTAATAACACAGATCCTGTAACTTATAGTATAAAAGATTTAAATAATGAAGAAATAACCGGAAAGTTTTATGAATATGAATTGAAGAAGTCAAAACTGTAATATAAATTTTCTATATATAAATGGCACATCAAAAGAAATGTACAAAGTGCAAAGAATTTAAAGATTTAAATGAATTTTATAAAGATAAAAATAGGAAAGATGGAATGCATTATAATTGCAAAGATTGTGAAAGGGAATATCATAAAGAATTATATGATAAAATAGAAAAATTAACTTTGGAAGATAAAGAATGTCTTAAATGTAAAGAAACTAAAAAAATTTCAGAGTTTAATAGTGATCACTATAGTAGAGATAAGAAAGACTCATATTGTAAAGATTGTGTAAAGAAGAATCTTCATAGATTATATTATGAAGATACTCAATGTGAATGTGGAAGAACTATAAAATGGTTAAATAATTATCAAAAACATTTACAAACAAAATATCATAAGTCAAGAGTTTTTAATAAAATTTAGTAAACATTTTCATCGTGTAATAATTTTTTCTATTTAAATGGAGTCTCAAAAGAAATGTACAAAGTGTCAAGAAGAGAATAGAAAAGACTGTTATTGTAAGGAATTATATGATAAAATGAACAAATTAACTTTAGAAGAGAAAAAGTGTTACTTTTGTAAAGAAATTAAAAATATTTCTGAATTTAATAACTGGCAGTATAGTAAAGATAGAAAAGATGCTTTTTGCAAAGATTGTGCTAAAAAAATTTTCAGCGAAAGTTATAAAAACGAAATGCCTTGTGAATATGAAAAAAAAATTCTACGATGGTTACCTAGTTATGCTAAACATTTACAAACAAAATATAATAAATCGAGAGTTTTTAGTAAAATTTAGAAACATTTTCATCGTGTAATTTAGATATTCTATAAATCAGTCGAGATTCTGCCATATTTGTAGTAAAATGATTTCCGTTGTATAAAATATTCAAAGATTCTTTCATTTGGTTGTAGAGATTTATACTATTTGGATCTCCATGTCTTAATAAAATTTCCATTTCTGGGTAATCAATTTCAAGTTCTTTCAATCTTTTCGGTATTTCTCTCTTTTGAGCTCTGATAACGTAATAAGGATATTCCCACATGTGATTCTTCTTAATTAATACAAAAACATGGTGTTTTTTCTTAGCAAAATCTTTACAAACAAGGTCTGGTTTCATTAAGTCAATTTTTACACTTTGTTTTGTGATTATTTCCGTTTTTATTTCATCTTTAATTTGCAGGTGTTTAACTTCGTCCTCTAAATATTTAATCTTGTTTTCAAGTTTGTACTCACCAAATTTACGAATACTTGGCAAAACTTCTTTTGTAACCCACTTTTGAAAGGTTTTTGCTTCTAATTTATTAGATCTTAGTATTAAAGAATAAAATCCAGATTCATTAATGAAAATAGTGTCAGGATGAAGATTTTGAAAGGGTCTATGGCATAGACTCTTGTAATTTATATATTTAAAGGCTATTTTCTCGTCATTATCAATATTATTTATGATAGCTTGTCTAGTATTTTCATATTGTAAAATTTCTGCAACATCTTTAGCCTTAAACCAAATTTCATTATTTTCGTCAACAATCGTGCAAATGTCTTTATTATTGAATGTAAGTTGATTATTGAGTAGGTCTACAACTGACTCCATTTAGATAGAAAAGAAATTTAACTAGTAATTTTTATTTTTGAGAATGAAGGCCAGATTCATTGATAAAAACAGTGTCAGGATGAAGATTGTTAAGGGGCCATTCGAATAGCCCCTTGTTTTTTAAGTAAAAATATTGAATTTTGTCATCATCATCAACTCATTTTTATTCCTTTTTCAATCTTAAATATATTGTTGTTTTACTCTCATTATTTAATAAATTTTCCCTCAGAGTCTTGTATAGTTAGAACGATTTTTTGAATTCTTTTAATATTTTTTCTAATTGGAATATAATCGATTTCATTCGGTTTTTCACTGATTTTTGATCCATAAGCAACATTTGGGAAAAAAGTGTACAAAATTTCAGATTCTTTGTGTAAATGTTCGGTATGATTTTCAAAACTAGGTTCAACGAGATTGCAGTGCACTTCAATTACATCGAACGGTCTAAATTTTGGCGTTTTATTTCCTAAATATACCTGATTTGGCTCAATAGTTTCTTGAACAAACCCTAACAAATCTACAATAATTGCTGAAAACATTATTCTTACTGGTGATTTTATTTGAATTTTATTAGAGAGATAATTTTTTTTGCATTTCAAAACTTGTTTTCGTCAAAGTTTAAAGATTTATCTGATTGTTTGAATGTTTTCAGATAATTTTTAAGGGAATTTTTAATTTGATCGAAAGTATAATATCCTTTGTTTAAACCATAATATTTTGTTATGTTCTTCTCACTAAATCCTATACAATAAGGAGAACTTTCACTAATATTTATTACAAAATTGTCAGAATAAAAACCGCTTAAAACCGATAAAATAATTTGATTCTTCCTCTAAGTGTATAGGATGTTCCAAGTTTAAAACTAATTTAGAGCTTTCTGAAGTCAACTTGAACAGCTTCATTTTCGCAAGCGTTGCTTCAAGATGAAAATCTTCTATTTAAATGGAGAAATTTTTAAAGCAAAAAGATCAGATAAAACTTCAAACGTTTGAAGAAAATAAGAAAGATCAACCAATCAGATTGTTAATTGTTGGTTCAAGTGGATGTGGAAAAACAACTTTATTACTGAATTTTATCTACAATAGGTTGATTCCTTATTCCAATTTGTATGTTTTTAGTAAATCTTTAGAACAAGACGCCTATAAAAAATTACAAGAAAGATTTGAAAATATTGAGAAAAACTTAAACAAAAAAATATCACATTTTTATAATGCTTCTGAGGACATAGTTCCGTTAAGCGAATGTAAACCCAATTCGTTAATCGTTTTTGATGATTGTATTTTAGAAAATCAAGACGTTATTAAGGAATATTTCGTAATGTCCCGTCACAAAAACATATCTTGTATCTATCTTTCCCAATGCTTTTCAAAGGTTGATAAACAAGTTATAAGAAATAACCTGAATATGTTGTGTATTTTTAAGCAAGATGATCACTATTCGAGAAAGATTTATAACAATTATGTGGGATCTGATATGAGTTTTTAAACCACTTTATTGAGTTATGTGATAAAATTTGGAAGGAAGACTACGGATTTTTAACTATTAATCTAACTTTGAAGCCTAAAAATGGTAAATATCTGAATAAATTTTCTAATATAAATGCTGCTCAGTGGTCTGACAAATCTACTTGATAAAATATTTGTAACAATTATTTTTATATTATCTTTAATTTTTATTTACATTATGAAAATAACAGAAAAAACGGTAAATCTGTTCACGTTCCACGTTCACGTTCCACGTTCACGTTCATGTTTCACGTCCATGTTTCACGTTCATGTTTCACGTTCGTGTTTACGTTTCACGTTCATGTTTTACGTTCGTGTTTACGTTTCACGTTCGTGTTTCACGTTCCACGTTCACGTTTTACGTTCCACGTTCACGTTTTTACGTTCCACGTTTCAAAATTTTCCTAAATAAATGGCGAACGTAACTTCTGAAGAAGCGAAAAAACTTGATCAAATCGAAAAGAAATTAATCAAAGAATTTAAAGAACAGATTCGAATGGATGAAGAAGAACAAGAACTTATTCAAAAAATTAATCAACCTGTAACTTCTGCAATAAAAAATGTTGAGGGCAAAATTGAAAATGTTTTAAGCGATAATCAAAATTTAATGAATTTGGTTCCAGTTGTACGACAATTTGCTGATATTTCGATTCCAGAATCTGAAGTAGAAGAGTTTGAATTGCCAAAATTACCATCTTCAACACCATTTAGACCTCGAATCATTGAAGACTCTACCATAGTTGAACCAATAAGTCCTGGAACGACGGATATAATAATTGGTAAAATTGGTAAAAAATTCCTTCCTAGAGTAAAAGATGATAAATTTGGTTTGTATTGGGATAAAAAAAAGAAAAGTTTTATGATTGGAAATTTGCCCGTGAATTTTGAACATAATGATATCATTATTAAAGATAAAACATATAAAGGAACTCAAGGTTTATGGAGATTATTAACAGGCACTGATGTTCCAAAAGATAATTTATATTCTGAAGAAGATTTGAAAAAGTATACAGAAATTTTATGGGAATCTGACTCAATTTACAAAAATAATGATCCATCAACTAAGAAACCAAAGTCAAGTAAAGGTAAAAAATATCTCAATTTGATTAAACCAATTTGGGAAAAACGAATCGAAGGATCAGGTGTAAGAAAATACAATGATAATAAGATTGAGTACAGATATATCGACGATTTGACAAAACTCGATGGAATTATTAATTATATTTATGCTCAAGAGAAGGCTGGAAACAACAATTTTTTGAACGAAAAGAAAGCGATTAAAGATTTTATTTCGAACAAACTTGATGAAATGATTGAAAAACCTGATGGAATTAAATATTTAAAACGAGTTTTGCCGGCAATAAGTTCATCTATGATTGAGGGTAGTGGACTTTTGAATGATTTTATCAACAATTTACCTTTTGAATTAGACGTACCAACTTATCAGTATCTGGGGCCTGGCACAATACTCGAAAAAAGACTAAAAAGAGGAGATACTGGTATAAATAAATTAGATCAAGCTGCTATGGAACACGATATTTTTTATGCAAAACATAGAGACACAAATTCCAGACATATCGCAGATAAAGTTTTGCAAGATAAGGCAATGGATAGATTTTTATCAAAAGATGCTAGTTTAGGTGAAAGATTTGTTGCGCTTCCAACAGCTGGAGCAATGTTTTTGAAGAGAAAACTAGGAATGGGAATCGAAGAGAACTTGAAATTTTAACTATATAAATGGAGGTGAACGTAAACTTCAGCAAAAATCAGAAAGAAAAAATAAAATCCGCTTTTAAGAAGAAAATACCCGTTAGTATTCAATTTAAAATAGATCAACTAAAAAATGGCGAAGATAAGATATTTTTAACAAATAGACAATACAATAAACTCGAAAAACATAAGAAAAAACAATAAAGGAACCAGAATA
This sequence comes from Homalodisca vitripennis, assembly GCF_021130785.1. NCBI lineage: Eukaryota > Metazoa > Arthropoda > Insecta > Hemiptera > Cicadellidae > Homalodisca > Homalodisca vitripennis. The sequence goes on along the minus strand of NW_025779033.1, from coordinate 80,437 downwards.
GAATTTTCTTATAATCAGTTGAAAGAACTCAAAAATGGTGGACTTTTGAAAGATTTATTAGATTTTGGAGAAAATATTCCAGTTGTTAAAAATGTTGTTCCTTATGTTCGTAAAGCTGCTCCAATCGTTAAAAAGGATGTGATTCCTATTGTTCGAAACATTTTAAATTGGTTAGATAAAGAGTTGGAAGATGTTACAGGATCTGGATTAGATGAAAAAACTTTGAATTACGTGAAATCAAACATTGAAAAAAAAATTTAAACCTTTAACATTCGGGGAATTGGAAGAAATCTGCAAAAATATTAAACATTTTAGAGGAATCTTCATGAGAGATACATTACCTGAAAAAGTTAAGAAATTTGAATGTGGGAATTGTGAATTTAGACTCGATTATGGGAAGTGGAACGCATTGGATTTGTTATTATAAAAATGATAAGAATGCATGTTATTTTGATTCGTATGGAAGAATTGAGGACAAACCACCTATAGAATTGATTAAATATTTGAAAAAATCAAGCGTCTACTACAATGATTCTCAGATTCAAGACTATAAAGATCCCCCAATTTGTGGTCATTTATGTGTTTTTGTTTTGAATGAACTGAGTACTGGTAAAGATTTTAAAGAAGTTGTTAACAAATTATTACTTAATAAATATGGATTCACAAAATATTTTTGACGTATTTGGAACACAAATTATTCAAAATGTAGATAATAGTTTGAATTTTGATAGTTTGAGAAATGAGTTTGATAACAAGTTAGAAAATGTATTACAAAACCTTCCAGATTCAGATATGTTTGCTATCGAGATTGAAGATTTTAAAGCAGAATATGATAACAAACTTGCAAATTTCATGAGTTCAAATGAAGTTGCTGATAAAATAAAAACATTGGAAAAAGAAGTTGATGATGGTGTAAAAAAATTATTTACCAATTTAATGTCTCATATCGAAAAAGCTGATAAAATTACTGAAGCGATCAAAGTTGAAAAGAATTATGTTAGTTTAGCTAATAAAAAAAGAATTGTCGGTGTTCGACCTGGTATTGACAAACATGATGTTGTTGTTAAAGAACAAATTTTAAAACCTCTAAAATTATCAGAAAACATCGATATTGTTGATTTACATGATCCGAATGTTAAAAATGCCTTAGATTTTAAAGGAAAAAGAATTAGCGGTGTTAGTAAAGGAATTAATCCATTTGATGTTGTTGTAATGATTCAATTAGAAGATCCTATTAAAATGTTTAATGAACTAAAACAAAATTATGAGAATCATAAACAGCATGTTAAAGATTTTACAACAGAAGTCTATGAAAAACTTGATGAAAGAAGTAAAAGATCAGTAGACGATGTTGGTGAATTACTTGATAAAGTAAATAAACTAGAAGAAAACTTTAATACATATAAAAATAATGTTAATGAATTAGTTGGTGAAGTAATTAACAAAATTCTGGAAAATTTTGATACACGTTTCAATGAGAAAATAAACTTTTTTGAAAATTTAGGTACACGTTTCACTGAGAATGTAACACATAATAATGAATTACTTAAAAGAATAGATGATCAATACTCTTTATATCTCGATAAAGTAAATAAACTAGAAGAAAACTTTAATAAATTTAAAGAAGATGTTAATAAATCTTTTGAAAACATTGATAACAGATTTAATGGATTAGGCGGCTATGATGACTAATTTTCCTTATATAAATGGCGCTCATATATTGTGTGAGATGTAAAGAAAAAACTGCAACAAATGATATAAAATACTATGTAAACATCAATGGAGTTAAGAGAATATCTGGAAAATGTGCTGAATGTAACACTAAAAAGAGCCAATTTATAAAAACTTGATTTTGAAATTTTTTCTTAATAAATAGAGATGGCGGGACATTACAGTGCTTTCGATCTTTTTATAATGCAACACGAAAGAGATTTGAAAAAAGAACATTGGGATGACATTTCTCAAAAATATGAATTATCCGAAGATATGATGAGATTATACGTAAACAAATTGAATTGGTATAACATTGCTAAATATCAAACTTTATCATCAGAGTTCATTCAAGAAAATATACATTATCAATTAAAAGATCATATGTCTGTTCTTTGTCTCTATCAACACTTGAGTATAAAGTTTTTGGATGAAAATAAAGATACAGTTGATTGGAACAATATTATAGATAGCGGTTACTATCCTGTGCAGATTTTATTGAAATATGTGACCGAGATCGCAAAATTTAAGGAAGAGAATCCTGAATATGACGAAGTAGATCATTAAAAATGACTCTAATCTTTTTAATTATTTTACTAAAATTTATATCTTTTCTTATAAAAAACGTACATTAGATCGATGAAAAAATGATACACGATGTTTAAAATTTCTAAATTTTCTCTTATTAAATGGCGGACTACAGAAAATATGCTAGTGATATTGAAAGGGCGGAGTTTAAAAATTTCTATCCAATTAGTAAACAACATTTGAATGAACCGAATAAAAGAACTGAGTTTAATATTGATTTTGGAGATAACTTTTGCTCGTCTAACTTCCAGTTTTATATTTCTGGAACTTTAACAAAACAAGATGGTCAAGCATATCTTGGAACTGATAATGTTAGATTAATCGATAATTTTATACCGTTTTTATTTTCTAAGATTGAAGTAAGAAAACACAATAAATTGATAGAAGAAGTCGAAAACTGTGGCCAATTAAGCACAATTAAAGGAACTATTTCGTATTCAAAAAGTGATGTTATTTCTCAAACTTCTAATGGCTTTGAATCAGATTTTAAATTTGGTGTTTTTGAAGCAGCTGGAAATTTATCTCATTTTGGATTAGGATTTTTTGAAAATGTTACTATTCCGATCTATAAAGGAGGATTTTATCTAAGTTTTATAAGAGCAGAAGACGATGATGTGATTCTGAAGACTGCAACTGGAAATGTTATGCCTGTTGATGGAAAAATAACAATTACAGATTTTTTTATTAGAGTTCCAATGATTGATTATAAAACCACGAGTAAAATTAGGTTGATTGATGAAATTACAAAAAGTCAAAACATTATGTTTAATTTTCTAGATTGGCAATGTATTGAACAAAAAGGTATTTCCGGAACAACTTATTAGTTCGATATCACAAATATTTATAGAAATATCTTCAATCCCAAGTTCGTTATCATCGGTTTTCAAACAGATAGACAGAATAATCAAGAAAAAAATCCTTCAAAGTTTGATAGTTTGGATGTAAAAAATATCAGAGTAAAATTGAACGGTTCTTATTATCCAGATGAATTACAAAATTTAAACATTTCCGGAGGTCTTTTCAGAATCATGTATCAGATGTATCAAGATTTTAAGAAAGTTTACTGTAATAATAAGGAAATGTATTACAATCCTAAAGAATTTTTAGCGAATAGACCTATTTATGTCATTGATACAACAAAGAGTATGACAAATATTTCTGGTTCAAAGAACGATATAATTATCAATATGGATTTTCAAAAAGCTGTTACAAACTCGACATGTTATGTGGTTGTGGTTTCTGAGAAATTTTTAGCCTATGATGTGATTAAGAACGATATTAGAGAAATTCAGTAAAATTTTTGATAAAATCGTCTTATTGTCTATATTATTCATTGGATAATTCTACAACTTTACAGAATTATTAAAGACATTGCTATAAGTATTCATTTTTAATTTCAAAAGAATATCTTAAAAAATGGGGATGATATTAACAAAAAACTATTCCAAGGTCATCTTAAGGGTTGGACCGGAAGTTATGATTTTAAAAAATACTTTAATATTTACTGATCCTATATACCAAATTTCAGCAAAAAAGCTCCAATAGTTCTCGAGATATAAGAGTTTTAAGATAAGGGATGATTGGGGTAGTTTTTGAAAATTTTGTTATTTTCATGAAATTTTAAGTTGAACTCGCTTGTTTTTGAAGTTTCAGATTTTTCTGATAATTTTTTTTATTTTTTTATGAATATTAAGAAATAGGGGATGATTTCACCCTTATGGATAAGTTAAGTCGAAAGAGTTAAGTATTTACTATATGTGTACCAAATTTCATTAAAATCGGTTGAGTGGTTTTTGAAATATAAAATTATTAATAAATTTGTAAACTAGCACTCCTAATTGAACAACTTATATAGCAGAGATATAGCTTATAACTTTCGAGACTCTCCGTAGCTCAGTTGGTAAGACGCTTGCCTTCAAAGCCTGAGGTTCTGGGTTCAAATCCCAGAGCTTCAGGCGCGCTTTTTATTGAGGAAGACATGGTTGTCGTTCAGTGGTTGGGGACAAGTCTTTACACGAGTGGCCATAGTGTAATGACTATAGAACAAGCCGAGTAATGACAACTGTGGTTGGCGCGCCATTTGCTTCCTCACCTTTCCACTTCATTCCTTAATTCCTTCTCTTCCTTAATTCGTTCATTACATTCATTCACATCGTTCATTAATACAACATTACACTTACAAAACACCCGACACAAATTCCCTAATTGAATCTCTCCATCAACTTCTACACAGTAGTTACCAAAGAAAAAATGAGACTTGGGAACAAAAAAATTCCAGAGTCTAAGACCCGAATTACAGCTCCTAGCCATTAACTTGGTTGGACAGTAGCAGTGCAGGGCCAAGTCTCTAAACAATAGACACCGTAGAAGTTGAATGTGATGTGATTCCCCATAGCGCAAACACGCACACTAACAACACTACACCAAAGACACAATCATTCATTTTGTCTTTTACAATAATTGATGATGTTCATATTATTCTCTTTCATTCCTTCTAAAACTTCAAAAATATACTCTTTCGTTGATGAAAAATCTCGATTTCTTCCGGAATAATCTTTGTAATCATAGACAAAATATCCTAAATAGTTGTACAATAGAATGAAATTATTTCTATTTATCTCTGTTGTAGAAATGTAAACACAAACATTTGCGCTGAAAAATTTATATCTCGGCAGAGTTAGTTCCATAATCTCCATTTATAAAAAAATCTTTTTGTTTAAATGGAAGAGTATAATGCCAACTGTTACAAGTGTTATAATAGAGGAGAAATTATTGATAAAAAATATTTAGTTTGTAGAGATTGTAATTTAATTTTGTACGAAAGACCTAAACCTAGGAAATTTCGAAATAAACTAACACATTTGAATAATCTGCTTACAAAATTACAATACGGAGGTGAAAAACAAACAAAATTTGTTACAGAATTTAGAAAACAGAATAAAAATTTTTACTTATCTCTTGGAACCATTGACAAAATTATTTTCCTTTTCAAAGAATACATTAGGTTTGTAGGTATCGATACACACGTTTATTATGAAAAGATATTACCTGTATTTTTTCATTATCTGGATGTTGAATTTGTCTACGATTTTAAGCCAGAAATCCTCGATGATTTTATAGTACATTTGGAGAAAGTAAATGAAGAACCTCGTCAAACAATGAAGATGTTGGCAATTCCCTCGACTTCTCGAGTGATTGTTAGCAAATTTCATTTTTTTCCGTCTTTAAATTTTTTCTATTTAAATGGAGTTCTTGAAAGAGTTAAATGATATTGGAGAATGTAAGTTTAAAGAGTATAAGAAGTTAAATGAATTGGAAGAAAGGAAAAAACATAGAATCTTGAATTTGGAGAAAATGAAAGATAAATTCGGGTTTACAATAATTGCCGAGTTGGAAGATTGTAAAGTACACTTGCCGAACAGATTTTTGACTGTTTTGGATGAAAAAAAGATTAAAGAATTAAACAAAAATGAAAAATTACACTTGATTGTTACTGGAAAGAAGACTATAAAAGATAAAGAAATTATAACAATTAACTTTGTAGAATAAAGTCTTTTCAGTTGTGCTCTAAAACTTGCAGTCCCTCCCCACGTCATAGTACTGTTTTGATAACCATAGTTGGTGTCTTTCTTCATAGGAATCACATGGAATATTATCTACAGTAATACCTTTTGTTTCACACAAAATGTGGCTATATTCTATAAGAAAAATTCTATAATGCTCTTTAATGAATTGTGTTGATAAATCTTGATACTCACAAAAATTCCTAAGAAATTCATCAATTAAGTCTTGATTATCTTGAAAGAACGTATAATATGGGAAAAATGTCATAAAAAAACGATGAAAACTCTCTGTTTGTTTATTTTTTACTTTCTTTTCAATATCTTTCGTAATTATATTAAATATGTAATCCCTTACTTTTTTAGTTTTTTGCCGATAGTAAAACACTCCATTAGACGTTTTTTTCTGCAAAAGACTTTACAAGTTCTTTGAATTCTGTATCATTTAAGGAAAGTATCGAAGACGGTATCAACTGTTGTTGAAAATAAACCGGCAATTCACTGAATTCATCTTTGTTGCACTGTTTTAATGCTAGAAATTGTAGAGACTTTGGTGAGTTCATGTTGTTTATTTAGTAGAAACGTTTTTTATTAAAGTACAGTATGTTTTTAGTAAAAATGTTTTAAATTGATTAAATTTTATTAAGATTTCGAAGATTTTTCCTTTATTCGTAGCAGATTTGACAACATTTTTACAAAGCACAGCTTAAGAAAGTAGAAGCAAACAGCTGTAGATTTGGTTAATTTTTCATTCCACAGAGTAGATAGTAATGTACCGATCGCTTTTGGAGACGAACGACTGTAGATTCGGTTAATTTTTCATTGAGATTTGCTGTGTTATTTCTCAGCTTCCTTTATGGTACATTGAACAGTATTTTTACATTGCTTTTCGGTCGGCTCCGAAAGTGCGCCAGGAACCCCATATTATTATCTACTAGTAGCTTTACACGAAATTTCGTAGGTACGTTTAGAAAAAATTATAGTTCCAGTGAATTATATATATGTTCAACACCAATGTTGGGTTTGCCTTGTTTCACAAAAATTACTTACTCCACCGGGATCTAGATTCAATGTATATTAAAAATTAAATTTGCTAATTGCTATTTTTACAAATTTAATGAATGTAAACAAAAGTCGTTTTACAGGTATTTCGTATACCTATCATATGTTAGTCTGGTTATTTAAACGCATATGTGACAGATACGGCCAAATACAAAATAATTGAATTGTAAAAAGTATGGGCTCTGTGGTGTAGTGGTAGCACACACACTCGGCAAGTGGCAGATGTGGGTTCAGGCCCCGGCGGAGCAAGTACTTTTGTGATTCAATGCTTATTAAAAATTTTATATATATATATGACCACGGGTAACAGCTAGTTCCATATGTAAAGGATCGCCTGGTTTTCAATGAAATATAGTATTTATTACTATAACTTCTTATTATTTGTAAAATATTATTAAAACAAGTAACAGAAATGTAAATTGTGTGTGGTGGCAACAACCCACAGGCCTGCACTATGTCTATTATTGATACAGGCACGTACTTGTAGTACCTAGAACTAGGTCAAACTAAGTACACATCATTACAACTAACAAGACACCGCTGCAGTGTGAGCTCCTGTACCTACAGTTACATATCCTATACGTACTATACAACAATGCACAGGCCTGCATTATTCCGTTATTGCAACAAGCATGTAGTTCATAGAACTAGGTCAAACTAAGTAAACATCATTACAACTAACAAGACACCGCTGCAGTGTGAGCTCCTGTACCTACAGTTACATATCCTATACGTACTATACAACAATGCACAGGCCTGCATTATTCCGTTATTGTAACAAGCATGTAGTTCATAGAACTAGGTCAAACTAAGTACACATCATTACAACTAACAAGACACCGCTGCAGTGTGAGCTCCTGTACCTACAGTTACATATACTGCACATACTGCATTTATTTTTTGTAGAAAGGCTTAGTGGTATTAATGATACATATTTGAATGCTTTAAAATAAATTATTATATGGACTTAGCTTTAGAATATTCCGAGCAACAGTTAGTAACATATATAAAGGATTGCCTGGTTTGGCAAATAAATATGGTTTACATCTATAACTTCATAGGGTTTGTAAAATATTAATTAAACAAGTAACCAAAATGTAAATAGTGTGTGATGGCAACAACCCACAGGCCTGCAATGTCTATTATTGTTACAAGCACGTACTTGTAGTACCAAGAACTGGATCAAACTAAGTACACATCATTGCAAGTAATCTAAATGTAAATAGTGTGTGATGGCAACAAGCCACAGGCCTGCACTATGTCTATTATTGTTACAAGCACGTACTTGTAGTACCAAGAACTGGATCAAACTAAGTACACATCATTGCAAGTAACCTAAATGTAAATAGTGTGTGATGGCAACAAGCCACAGGCCTGCACTATGTCTATTATTGTTACAAGCACGTACTTGTAGTACCAAGAACTGGATCAAACTAAGTACACATCATTACAAGTAAACTAAATGTAAATAGTGTGTGATGGCAACAGCCCACAGGCCTGCAATGTCTATTATTGTTACAAGCACGTACTTGTAGTACCAATAACTGGATCAAACTAAGTACACATCATTACAAGTAGCCTAAATGTAAATAGTGTGTGATGGCAACAAGCCACAGGCCTGCACTATGTCTATTATTGTTACAAGCACGTACTTGTAGTACCAAGAACTGGATCAAACTAAGTATACATCATTACAAGTAACCGAAATGTAAATAGTGTGTGATGGCAATAACCCACAGGCCTGCACTATGTCTATTATTGTTACAAGCAGATATTTTTAGTACCAAGATCTGGATCAAACTAAGTACACACCATTACAAGTAACCGAAATATAAATAGTGTGTGATGGCAACAAGCCACAGGCCTGCACTATGTCTATTATTGTTACAAGCACGTACTCGTAGTACCAAGAACTGGATCAAACTAAGTACACATCATTACAAGTAACCGAAATGTAAATAGTGTGTGATGGCAACAACCCACAAGCCCGCAATGTCTATTATTGTTACAAGCACGTACTTGTAGTACCAAGAACTGGATCAAAATAAGTACACATCATTACAAGTAACCGAAATGTAAATAGTGTGTGATGGCAACAGCCCACAGGCCTGCAATGTCTATTATTGTTACAAGCACGTACTTGTAGTACCAATAACTGGATCAAACTAAGTACACATCATTACAAGTAGCCTAAATGTAAATAGTGTGTGATGGCAACAAGCCACAGGCCTGCACTATGTCTATTATTATTACAAGCACGTACTTGTAGTACCAAGAACTGGATCAAACTAAGTATACATCATTACAAGTAACCGAAATGTAAATAGTGTGTGATGGCAATAACCCACAGGCCTGCACTATGTCTATTATTGTTACAAGCAGATATTTTTAGTACCAAGATCTGGATAAAACTAAGTACACACCATTACAAGTAACCGAAATATAAATAGTGTGTGATGGCAACAAGCCACAGGCCTGCACTATGTCTATTATTGTTACAAGCACGTACTCGTAGTACCAAGAACTGGATCAAACTAAGTACACATCATTACAAGTAACCGAAATGTAAATAGTGTGTGATGGCAACAACCCACAAGCCTGCAATGTTTATTATTGTTACAAGCACGTACTTGTAGTACCAAGAACTGGATCAAACTAAGTACACATCATCATTGCAAGTAATCTAAATGTAAATAGTGTGTGATGGCAACAAGCCACAGGCCTGCACTATGTCTATTATTGTTACAAGCACGTACTTGTAGTACCAAGAACTGGATCAAACTAAGTACACATCATTGCAAGTAACCTAAATGTAAATAGTGTGTGATGGCAACAAGCCACAGGCCTGCACTATGTCTATTATTGTTACAAGCACGTACTTGTAGTACCAAGAACTGGATCAAACTAAGTACACATCATTACAAGTAAACTAAATGTAAATAGTGTGTGATGGCAACAGCCCACAGGCCTGCAATGTCTATTATTGTTACAAGCACGTACTTGTAGTACCAATAACTGGATCAAACTAAGTACACATCATTACAAGTAGCCTAAATGTAAATAGTGTGTGATGGCAACAAGCCACAGGCCTGCACTATGTCTATTATTGTTACAAGCACGTACTTGTAGTACCAAGAACTGGATCAAACTAAGTATACATCATTACAAGTAACCGAAATGTAAATAGTGTGTGATGGCAATAACCCACAGGCCTGCACTATGTCTATTATTGTTACAAGCAGATATTTTTTAGTACCAAGATCTGGATCAAACTAAGTACACACCATTACAAGTAACCGAAATATAAATAGTGTGTGATGGCAACAAGCCACAGGCCTGCACTATGTCTATTATTGTTACAAGCACGTACTCGTAGTACCAAGAACTGGATCAAACTAAGTACACATCATTACAAGTAACCGAAATGTAAATAGTGTGTGATGGCAACAACCCACAAGCCCGCAATGTCTATTATTGTTACAAGCACGTACTTGTAGTACCAAGAACTGGATCAAAATAAGTACACATCATTACAAGTAACCGAAATGTAAATAGTGTGTGATGGCAACAGCCCACAGGCCTGCAATGTCTATTATTGTTACAAGCACGTACTTGTAGTACCAATAACTGGATCAAACTAAGTACACATCATTACAAGTAGCCTAAATGTAAATAGTGTGTGATGGCAACAAGCCACAGGCCTGCACTATGTCTATTATTATTACAAGCACGTACTTGTAGTACCAAGAACTGGATCAAACTAAGTATACATCATTACAAGTAACCGAAATGTAAATAGTGTGTGATGGCAATAACCCACAGGCCTGCACTATGTCTATTATTGTTACAAGCAGATATTTTTAGTACCAAGATCTGGATAAAACTAAGTACACACCATTACAAGTAACCGAAATATAAATAGTGTGTGATGGCAACAAGCCACAGGCCTGCACTATGTCTATTATTGTTACAAGCACGTACTCGTAGTACCAAGAACTGGATCAAACTAAGTACACATCATTACAAGTAACCGAAATGTAAATAGTGTGTGATGGCAACAACCCACAAGCCTGCAATGTTTATTATTGTTACAAGCACGTACTTGTAGTACCAAGAACTGGATCAAACTAAGTACACATCATTACAAGTAACCGAAATGTAAATAGCGTATGATGGCAACAACCCACAGGCCTGCACTATGTCTATTATTGTTACAAGCACGTACTTGTACAAGATTACAAGATCTTTATTCGTAAATGCAAAATACATTTTTACATTACATGTCAAAATACTAAAACTATATCTAACTTAACAAATCTCTTACACAGTAGAAACATTTATCAAGAAAGTGTGTCTTTAGTTTTTTTTTAAATAAACGTAGATTTTGCTCATTTTTAATATTCAATGGCAATGCATTGAAAGCTTTTGCACCCAAGTGGTATGGACCCCTCTCAAATGCGCTAGTACTATGCGCAGCCGCAGATATCAGCCCTCTTGATCTGGTCGGATACTGATGGTAGTATCCATTGCTTACAAAAAGCTTTGGATTGCCCTTAACAAAAGAGCATAGCTCGTACCCCACCAGACCCGCCAGAGTAAGTATTTTTAATTCAGCGAAAAGAGGTTTACAAGTTTCGAATCTCCTACGTCCTGAGATGATTCGCAAACACCATTTCTGGAGGACAAATACTCTATTAAAATTTACTACACTGGATGGACCCCAGAACATTAACCCGTACCTCAAAATCGATTGAACGTGAGAAAAATATACTGTTCGTAGAACATCTTGGCTACAGACCTTGGCGAGACGGCTGAGAGCAAATCCCATGGTCCGAAGCCTTTTGCAGACATGTTCCACGTGGCCGCCCCATGTGAGCCTATTATCGATATATAAACCCAGAAATTTAACTGAGATTTCTTGCTTGGCTTCCTCGCTTCCTAGTTTGATAAGACCCTGGATATTAAACTGGTTTGTGTTCCCTAGATGAAACTGGATGATATTAGTTTTGCTGATGTTTAATTTAAGTTTATTTAAATTGAACCACTGATTTAAACTTTGCAACTGGATGTTTGAATTCGATATAGCCAAATGTGGGGATTTATTGGAAACAAGAAAAGAACAATCATCAGCAAACATCGTAACTTTGAGGTCTGTTGAAATTTTTGGAAGATCGTTTACATAAATGAGAAATAATACAGGACCAAGAATAGAGCCTTGAGGAACACCACAAGTAATGGCTCTATATGATGAGAAAACTTTATTTTGGCCATCATGGATTTGGACGGTTTGATTCCTATCAGACAAATACGACTTCATGAATTTAAAAGAGTGACCTCTAACTCCATATTTTTCTAGATTTCCAAGGAGAATATTATGATCATCGGAATCAAACGCTTTGCTTAAATCACAGAAAACACCAAGGGAATGAAGTCTATTGTCCAAAGAAAGCGATAGTTCGTTTATAAAATTGAAGATGGCTGATGTAGTGGATTTCCCTTGGCGGAAGCCATGCTGCTGAGTAGAGAGAATGTTGTTGATTTCTAGGAAAGCCACAAGTATTTGACAGACTATTGATTCAAGAATTTTTGAGAAGTACCAAGATCTGGGTCAAACTAAGTACACATCAAGTAACCGAAATGTAAATAGTGTGTGAAGGCAACAACCCACAGGCCTGCACTATGTCTATTATTGTTACAAGCACGTACTTGTAGTACCAATAACTGGATCAAACTAAGTACACATCATTACAAGTAACCTAAATGTAAATAGTGTGATGGCAACAAGCCACAGGCCTGCACTATGTCTATTATTGTTACAAGCACGTACTCGTAGTACCTAGAACTGGATCAAACTAAGTACACATCATTACAAGTAACTGAAATGTAAATAGTGTGTGATGGCAACAACCCACAGGCCTGCAATGTCTATTATTGTTACAAGCACGTACTTGTAGTACCTAAAACTGGATCAAACTAAGTACACATCATTACAAGTAACTGAAATGTAAATAATGTGTGATGGCAACAAGCCACAGTCCTGCACTCTGTCTATTATCGTTACAAGCACGTACTTGTAGTACCAAGATCTGGATCAAACTAAGTACACATCATTACAAGTAACTGAAATGTAAATAGTGTGTGATGGCAACAAGCCACAGGCCTGTACTATGTCTATTATCGTTACAAGCACGTACTTGTAGTACCTAGAACTGGGTCAAACTAAGTACATATCATTACAAGTAACCGAAATGTAAATAGTGTGTGATGGCAACAAGCCACAGTCCTGCACTCTGTCTATTATCGTTACAAGCACGTACTTGTAGTACCAAGATCTGGATCAAACTAAGTACACATCATTACAAGTAACTGAAATGTAAATAATGTGTGATGGCAACAAGCCACAGTCCTGCACTCTGTCTATTATCGTTACAAGCACGTACTTGTAGTACCAATAACTGGATCAAACTAAGTACACACCACCATTACAAGTAACCGAAATGTAAATAGTGTGTGATGGCAACAAGCCACAGGCCTGCACTATGTCTATTATTGTTACAAGCACGTACTTGTAGTACCTAGAACTGGGTCAAACTAAGTACATATCATTACAAGTAACAAGACACTACTGCAATGTGAGCTCATTGTACCTACAGTTACACATAGTGTACATATATAGTACCGAACAAGCACTGCATACTTATACATATTTGCTGCAATATACGTACAGTTAAAACTATATTTTTACTAAAAGTTTAACTTTCTTATCTGGATATTGTTTTTAATCTGTGCTTAACAGCAGCGGTGCAAAACAGGTTAAAAGTTTTGTTACTTACACTTCAAGCTTACTCTGTTTTTTCTCCCTAAAATGTAAACAAATTAAAATAGTGGTTAAATTAATTAAACACAAAGCGGTCGTAAAACAATGATGCCACAGAACATTTGATTACGTTTAAAAACCTCTTTCAATTAATAATATTTATTTGCTGCAATGCCGCTTTTTAGACAAAGATGGACATTTTTTGTACTAAGAATAGGCCTATACTTATCCCAGGGATCCTAATAATGCCCATATAAAATGTCAGTACATTTGGTTGAATAGTTTACACGGGAAAATCAAACAAAAACAAAGGCACTTTTATATTTATAATATTATTAGGATTAGACCACACACGTATCTTGTACTAACAATTAATTGCTATAATTAAAATAGAGGCAGGTATTAAACTGTATTGTAAATCTTCAAAAAAAGAATATAAAAGCCAAGCTTTTATTTTAAAAGAAACAACAGTTCATAACAGGAAAAATGTTTATTATTTTATTAACTTCCGGCAAAAACTCATATAAATCACATTATTATTGCTTCAATAGGCATAAATTATTTTTACATACTCCTAAGAACCAGCTGTAATGAAACTTGGCTGAGCGTTAGCAAAGCCTACAAATCAGGCTAGAGAATGAATCTAACTGTAAACTTGACGTTTTACATATAGTTCTCACTTAATGTTCGTACAAATTCTCTTTCCTGTACGTCTGTCTGTCTATATGCCTGTGCGTATGTTTTCTGCTCAATATATCAAAAACGAATTGAGCTATGGGATTTACATTTGGTATGTAACTCTATTCCTACTTGGGCAATGTCGTGTTTGATGATGATCGATTTTGCTATGCCCTTTTATGTAGACTAACTATCCGCAGGACATCTTGAGAACGATATCCAGTTGCAGATTTCATTCATCTGCAGGTTTTCAATGTTGCATTGAACTTTATTTCTACATAGATACAAATAATTTCGACGATTATGCATGTCTATCCATGAGATTCAGCTCAGTGTCATTCCAGACAATAAATCAGTATGCTGGCAGATTTTATCAACTGCCTGCTGGAGGGACGCAAAAATTTCTGTTCTGTCTGCCACCTTTCAGTCTGTAATCCTATCCAAGTAAAAAAGGGGTTTGGGATAAGACCACCTTTTATTTTTGGGATAAGATTTAAATCTTTACTAGTAAATCCGCCCCTTACATTCAGTTGCATAATTCATTAAGCAATTTGTATATTCTGTGTTATGTTTTTCTTCTATGTTAGGTGTAAAATTTAAGTTTTAATACGCTTAAATATTTCGAATGCAATTTAAATACATATTTATTTTTTAACTAAAAGTGACATATTATTAAGAAAAACATTCGTATCAATTTAAAGTAAGTGTATTGTGATATTTTCTAAATTATTCGTACATATTGTAGTAAACCGTAATTATCTTTCTAATATCAATCATCGTTAAAACGCCTTGTAATTGAGCATTTTGATCGGTTGTAAATTATATTGTTAAATAATTATGTTGAGTGAAACATATATGTTATTTCATGAATGTATAATTCCAAGTAATAATCGCTTAGAACGTCCACAAGAGATCGGCCACTCCGTCTATAAGTGACTTGTGGTCCACATGAAAGTCCTTTAATTTTTCTTCCTCGCTAGACTGTTTTATTAAATCAATTACTTTCCAAGGAATGAGTTTATAACGTTTTAATATTATGCAGGGTATAACAGTAATTTTGTATGACATAGAATGTATGTATATAATATAATCTACTGTATAACAGGATCCCAGTTGTCTGTGGTTGTTTTTGTGACCAAGCGTATTGTTGTCACATGCGTTCTTTAATTTATTTTATATTATTTAACCCTACCCAATGTATTACAATAACGGAGCCTTTGTGAAGGAACCAGGAATTTTCCGAACATTTTACATTATTCTTTGAAACGGATATTTGTATATATTTTCAAACAATTATCACACTAAAATAAACTTCATGGACAAAAAATAAAAATATTGTTGTGAAAACATTATTACGACTACTACAAAATGTTAATAATCCAAACAATTTTACGCTTTATTCTTAGCTTTCTCATAAGTGTTTACTGTTTCTATCAATTTGTAATAAGAACACAAGAGTATTAGGTACAAAAAGTCACCCATTTCTCATTGGCTGGAGAGAAAGAAGGATTTGTCTCTAATGGAAGCTACTTCTTCAGACAGTTGTAATAACGTTATGTATCGACCCACTTCAATCTTTGCTCAAATTAAAGCTTCATATATGGTAGCAGAAAATATTGTTAAAATTCATTGTAACAAAAGAAATTAAAAGAACCAATTAGAGATTTTTACGAAAAATTGTCTTTTTATTGGTTTCCTGGCTCGAGACGAGTGACAAAACTAGACGTAAATTTTAATTAGGTTCAGGTTAGTTTCCCACGGATCAGATTGTGGGTTGAAACAGTAATTTTAATAATTTTTGTCTGTGAACGATGGTAAATGTTTAAATTTGTTATTGCCTTCACAAATATCCCATAGTCAAAAATTTATATTTGATCAAACAATTCATTCCTTATAAAATAATTTAAATTATTATGCACAACTTGTTAAGTAATATTTTCCTAATTTTCCGCATTCATTTCATCACGAGCCGGAGTTGGAACGTAATAATCACATCTACGTCAACACCTTTCCTTTGCTTGATTTGGTTTGCATAATCATACAAAAAGGTTTATATTTCAAACGTTTTAAGTATTTTCTCAGTTTCAATACAGCTGTATCGTCTAGTTAGCCTTTAGCATAGTATTATATGTTGAGTATTTACAGTGACGTCACCAACGTTTAAATAGCTGTTCCACTATTGCATTCCTGAACGTTTAGAAGTTACTCGTTATTATAACTTATTACTTTATTATCATATATTTATTATTGTTATTTATTAACTCATTACTATATTTACGCTTTTTTGCTAAGATTAATTTGTATTGTTGTCACCTGTTTACTATTCTAATTTAACACCAAATGATTATGTTGATATTAATATATCTGTTTTACTATTTTGTACACTGGGTTTACCATTGGAAGTGAAATAAATAAATAGTTAAAATAGTAAAGCTTGTGTCCTTAACAGGATTTTTTTATTTCATTGTGAACAATATTGTATTTATGTGTACGCTGAGATTAAATTACTAATTGTGTTTCATTATGTTTAGATTCTGGGGATTTCGGCTCAGAATGTCAGGGTAAGTCCAAACAATACTTTTCATTATGTCCCTAAAATTTCTTTGAAACAAGCATCATTTTCAGAATAAATAGTCTGAAACTTATTGTTAGTAGCTAGGTTATATTTATGCCAAATTTTGTTTATATTTACAGGTTGCGAGGCAGCTAGATTTGACGCCGCTGACCGACATGGTCGGTTTGATGGGCATGATCATGTCCATGATGGTTCCAACTGAGGTCTCGTCGATGTTTACTGACAGCTTCGGCCAGGTATTCTCCGCAGTTCCGGTCGACTTCTCTTCGCTCACCTCCCTGGTCGGCCTGGGCAGGAAGCGCAGAGCAGTGTACCCTTGGCAGGCCCGGGTGAAGAAGATCATGAACGAGCTGGAGAGAGTCGAGAAAATGCTGGATGGGATGCCCAAAGTTCCTGAGGATCCGGAGTTCTCGTTTGATCAGGGCTTGGTGGGAGTAGACGATCGCGTCGGTACTGATGAGACACCAGTGCCTTTCTTTTACCGAGACGAACTGAACCGAAGGTTTGCCAGGAGCCCCGATAGTGATTCTGAGGGGGACAGTAAGTTAAGAAAATTGTTAGAAAACATTGGGTTATATATTTGTACCTTATTCTTATTCTTATTTACTCTTCCAACGGAATTACACCCGTAGTACACATCAATAAGTTAAAAAGAGTATAAACGATTAATAGAACTAATAAAATTTACATATATAATTAAATAACAAACCGTGTTAAAACAATTATCAACAAAACCTCGAATAAGTAAGAAATAGAAGTAAGTTAACAAATAATCAACAAAAAGGTAAAAAAATAAATACAATAATAAATAGCTAAATATAAAAACTAACTACAGTACTAAATTTGTGGTGTATGATAAGAAATACTCGTAAATAACAACAAAGTTATAAAACAATGACAAATAACCATATGTAAAAATAACAATACATAACTAGCAACATGAAAGAAAAGATAAATAATCAGGAACATGCGTAAGCATAAATAATAATCACAACACCTTAAGTAATTAAATCGTTTAAAACAAACATTAACTAAATCTGCTACATGTATACCAGAGTGACGTGCGTGCTTGTGTGTGTGTGTGTGTGTGTGTGTGTGTGTGTGTGTGTGTGTGTGTGTGTGTGTGTGTGTGTGTGTGTGTGTGTGTGTGTGTGTGTGTGTGTGTGTGTGTGTGTGTGTGTGTGTGTAACTTACTCTGTTAACGTTGCCACGATCTTCAAGTTACGTACATTTCACAACATATTCTACAGCCAACATTTTTAAAGATTGTTCTGTGTGAAATGGATTTAACACATCGAAACATGTCACGCGTAACAGAATGTACTGAAAATAGCACTAATTTTGTTGTTACGTGAAGGTCAAATTTAAAATTTTTATCTGCAACAATCTATCTAGAAATAAATTTTTAATAAAATAAAAAATAGGATGTTATTTCTTCTAGTAACAACCATAGGTAGGTAAATAAAAGCCATAATATTTGAGTAATTTATAACTGTGAACGGATTTGAAGCTTATGTTCCTTCTATCAGTAAAATGTATATTTGAATAACCTATATAAACCCATTAAGTATCTGTGCTAACCCTCACACTAAATCAACACTGTGGATGAGAACTCTGTTAGTATAATGGAACAGTGAGTACCGATAGATTAAGTGCTTACTGAGCTATAGTTAGAGCTATATAGCTCTTATGACATAGATCTTATGCCTCATTTTACTCACAAAAAGTTAATATTATACTCTTTTGCTGCAATTTATAATGAATAATACCACTAAACATTACACGCAAATTTTTCTCAATAGAGTTAAATTAATATACTTGATTGTTATGGACATTGGCTACTATACAGGACTACTGCACAAAACAGTACTACTTTTTTCATAAATCACTAGTTATGTTGTTTCATTTTTGGCTTACGCAATTTCAGTATTGTGATCGATAACGTTGATAAATACGTATGTTTCTAAGAAAATCATCTCGTTTTTAAATTATATCTAGCTCAATTTCACCAGGTGGAGCGGACATGCAGTCTAAGGCAATGGAAACAGCCATGAAAGGAGCAACCATAGCCGAGAAGGGCTTCGAGGGTGGTAAAATGGCGGCAAACGCAGGGTCCGACTTAGCAAAGAGCGGGAAAGCAGGTAAAGTTTACTTTCCTTGACCCAAGAATTAAATTTTTCACTCATAATTTATTGGGAATTAAACCTGTACGTGATCAAAATTCAAATCGAAATGAAGAGCTGTTACAAGACTACGTAGTGGAATACGTGAAAACGTTAAATTTTTTACGCTATATTGAATTCAATCTTAGCTATAACCCCCTAAGAAAATGGTTTAGTTAGAGTATGAAACTCAGACCATTTTAGAGTAAGTGATATTAGATGTAATTTAGATCATTTATGCTAATCCAAATTCCATGGTTGGGCATACTCTATCATAGAAATCATTGTATTCTGCGTAGGCAGAATAGAAGTCTTAAGCAAAATTTAAAGTATACAGATTAAATATTTTTCGAGATATTTCGTCACATGATAAATTAATATGCTTTGAATTCAGTGAGGTTTCAAAGCATTGTTTAAAATAAAATAAAATGTTCCGGTAAAAAAGGGAGGATACTACAACGCAACATTTCGCTGCAATCAAATATTGTCATCAATTTTCAACATTGACTTTCAATTGTATTTTGTTTTCTTCTACTCTATGAATAAAATTTCACATGTTCTACGGATTGATAAAAGGACGATCAATCATAAAGAACTTTCACATCCCCTCCGGCAAGCAATAGAGAAACTGTGTCGGTCTACTGAATCACAGCCTCCAATGACACTCAGCCAAATTCCATGATATGCACCATCATGAAAAACATTCTTGTGTATAGAAATAAAGTTTCATGCCAAATTTTTAAGGCACTATGAACATATGAAACATATGAAATCTTTTAAGATATCCTGGCACATAAGTCATTTTCATTTTTGTTCATTTAATTACGTTTCATAGCAGTGTTCAAGTAATAAAAGTTCCAGTAAGGGTACTAGAATTCTGAATCGAATTGTAACATTGTCTTTTCACTCTTTTTATTTTTACTCAATGACTAAAAGTCACATATTTAAATATGAAATTACTGTGTGCAGCTTGTTTACAAATTTATTTGTTCTGATTTTTCTGGTTGCCACGATTGCTACACATAAGATCAATATATCTATATTCACTAACGCTGAGCCAAATTCCTTGGAAAAGACATGTAACAATATCAAACTCAGTTTTGATCATTTATAAATTTCTAACCCCACGAGCATAAGCTTGTGTTTTCAGATGAAAAATAATTCTATCAAAGATCTGAATCAACATATCAACATATAAAAAATTATTTGTCTTCTTTTTGTTTTTACGTTTCCTCTTCCTAATGTCAAATCGCTGGAATTAAAGATGTAATTCAAGCGTCTTAGGTCTTTTGCATTAAATTTAAATTTATCTTATAATGGTAACTATATCTCTGAGATGTGGCTGCCTAAAAATTACACAACTGCCTCATAATTTTAAATCTATTCCACAAGGCCTTCCTACATAAAAATGTCATTAATCAATTAAACATCTGAGCTTTAGAAACAACAACAGTAAAGTACTGAATTAGCATCGTTTAAAGCATTAATCAAGTGCAAAAAAGCACTGATGTACGAGAATTTGAATTACTTATGAAATTGGTTATGGTTCTCTGAGAATTTACCGAATTGCCATCAGGTGCAGAAGGGGCCGCTGCAGGTGCCGAAATGTTGTCAGGGGCCGCAGAGACTATCTCTGCCGGGGCCGGTCAGGGACAGCAGATGGCTGGGAGCTTCTCTGGATAACCGGAAGATCTGGAAGTTCAGGAAGATCTGTTGGTGGTGACACAAGTAATCAGCAAGAAATTGTAAAGAATTATTAATTTTCTTCGTAATGTCCTTGCAATTTACTGTATTACCCATTTTCCTCATAGTCTAGTTGCCGAGAGCCAATTTTCATTGAATAAGCAATCATTTTTTTTATCGATAAAGGGATGTTATCTAGGAAAAATTATCGTCAGCCATGCTACGTTAAAATAGATGAATATCAAAATAGTTAAACATCCAACTGTCCTAAAATCCAAAATCCTAAAATCTAACTGTCAAACACATAAAGAAGGTTTATATCACTATAAGACTAATGAATGAAGAGTTTTAAATTCGGTTCTTTAAGAGACAATTTATGGTCAACTGACGCTAATTTATGACGGTCCCGTGATGACTGTTAGTTAAAGTGTGTAAAGCTAAAAAAATTTGATCTGAAACAAACATTCGATTTATATTTTTAACCCTTTTGGAACTTTCCTGTTACGACTTCCACGAACACTAGTGCGGCTAACAATGAATATCTCTATTGAGTTCAAGAAAAACTAGACTGACTGGTTATACAATCCAAATCGGCTTTCTCCTTCAGGAATACTATTGTTATTTTATTACTATAGAAACTCCCCACATTTGTTTCCAAATCGATCAACAGATTTTTTCACAACTGCATAAATTTTCTCTACAATTGTTTTAACTCTTATTCGTGTAAAATCCCGACTTAAAGCCTCTACCTTTAGACCATCTTCTCTCTAATATGACAGCGCGTTCTCAATGTAATGTGCGGAAACCCCCACGCGCGCCACATATGTGTAGGTTGACACGACCTTCCAATCGGTTCTACTTACTGTTGTCGCTTCGCTCATCCAAAAACATAAAGCGAAATAAATGCATTATCATTTTCTTTTTTGTAAAAAAAGAAAAGGTCAATCCCTTGGCGGTTGTTATTTAAGGTGTTATTAATGCAAGTTTCGGATTCATTATACAGATTTGTTCTTTTAATTTCATTCGATAGTCATATACTGTTCTAAAATCCAAACTGAAAGAAAAAGATAAAAGAAAATTAATAAATTAGGTTAGATACCTTTGTTGTTCATACCTTACTGTTACTAAGGTATGAATATCTGTAAACCTGATACTATTCAGTATATGCTCTCTCTTTGTAGTCCCTTTTCACTATATTATATTATTTAATTGCTTTAGACTAGATACTGTATCAGTATTTATTAATTAACCATTATGACAGGATAACAGGACTTTGGTAATTTGCTATCGTTATGGTATAACACAACGTTTTGAGGCTGGGAATCTATCTTCTTTGTCAAGTGGGATACGTATTGCAAAATATAAAAATAGAGAACAGAAAGAAGAAAAAATGGAAAGAAATGGTTTTCAAACTTACCAATAAGCTGCTTGGAGTCTAGTCAAGGCTTTGTTACTGCCGAGAATGCAAGTGCCGAGCACAAGTCACGAGTACGACAAATACACTCACACAAACCAGGAAAGAACGGATGAAAGTGGGATACGTAGTAGAACGCTAAAATTATCCGAATTAAATGACATCAAAAGTACAAGTTGGTTGTATACTACATTTTTGCCATTAACATATTTTTCTGTGAGGAAAAACACTAAAACTATCAACCTGAGCAGCAACTACATAACTTTAACTTTAATTATGTTACCGATTTGTCAACGTGGTATGAACAGAAAAACCTGATAGTTTGATAGTCATGAAAATAATAGTTGCAAATAAAAAAATACAGATACGAGGGAAGTATATACTCGCATAGTGGTACAGGCCCCTTCCAATGTCCAGTCGGGAAAATAGTTTATTTTTCAAACCAACGAACCGTATAATGTCGCAGAGATTACACCCTTCAGTCACTGTCTATTCGATTTAGTTTCCTAAACTCGTATGTAAAATAACTTATAAAACTATCGAAACGTTCATAATAGTATTGTAAGTATTTGTAAGTATGTATATGTGTAAATTCTTATAAAAATAGGGATAACTTAAACAGAATTTTAAAAATTGTCATGGTTTTTTATTAACCTTTAAGTCTGTCTATAAAAATCAGTGGCTGAAGTGGAAGGAAAGGACTCTTATTAGGTTCTAACAACACAGTTCTAAGTGGCACTTACGGACACGTGTCACGAGCATTTAACGGCTCACTTATTATCGTTACAAGAATTTATATTTAACCTTCTGTTGCATTCGCCTCAAAAGCGTACCAAGTGGTAGTGATCGTAGTTTCCAAGGAAGTTGCAATAAACATTTCTCGCTTCGAAATAACAACAGAGCTTAATCAAACGACAAGCTGAACACTAACGAGTAGACAATGTAAACCCCACTTGTAGCTCTACTGCGAGAGAACTTGTTCGGAGAACGATATCCAATCTACTACCAAAATCCAATAAGCGGAAACACCGAGTTCAGTATAATGACTAAAGTTCCTGCTACATTGAATACGACTTAATTAAATTGGTACAAATCAAATCGGTTTTGCTCCTATTGAACGTGTTCTACTACCAAACTTTTACAGGATTTTAGATAAATGGGAGGAAACGCTGCATGAATTTATTATTCTTTGTCTGAAGTTTGTTTTGAGGATGGAAGGATTCTTAAGTAAAGAGTTCTTAAAAGAGATTACCGGACTTTTGCCATCATTCATTGAAACAATCAAAGATCAGTAACACTATATTTTGATATCTGTAATCTTATGTCTTTCTTAATTAAATACATATTGTCACTTGACTAATGTAGAGTAAATAAACTACCCCAAAGAAATTATATAAAGTTCCAACGTAGTTCGAAGGATGTATACAATTAACTATTGTTTGCGTATATGATTTTGGTATTTATTAAACACATTCCTGGTGTCAATATATCATGTATCATAAAAGAAGAGGTTTTCTTTAATTGGTTTGTAGTAAATATTATGCTATTCCCTCAAATTACAGAAAGGAACTTAACGAAAAGGTTTAATTTGCAAAATAAAATCAAATTTTGGTAAATTTAAGCCAAAAGAAATTATTTTTATATACAGTCTTTTACATTTTAATTGTCTCTATAAATACTGCTTATTTACACTAGAATAAAATAATTGCAATTTCACCTAGAAATAACAGTCATATTTTCACGAAACAGAGTCCCAAATACAATGTAAATTTCAAGTTGCTTTCTATTTTCTTTCAGTTAAATTTTAAAATAAATAAAAAATTTGTTTCAATTATAAATATTATCAGTTGTATGATTGAAATATTTCCATTTATAGTGCTTTAGTGATCAGTAATTCAGTATTTTGAAACAAAATGTGTTTAACTACGGGCTAATACAAAGAAATAGGTATATTTAAAAGAATAAACGATGATACTTATGAATTAACCTAAATAACAGGGTATGTTAACTTGATATATAACCCTATTATGAGACACGTGGTGTGGCATACTCCTTTGTAGTAACCTGCAATAATTGTTGGCTAAATGCTCTAGACTTGTTACAGAATTTAACTAACTGATAAGATCCAAATAACCTATTTGTCAAGCATGAATAGATGCAATGAAAGAAGAAATAATTTGAATAGTAAAGTAAGCTTATGGCTCTAAAAGAATTTTGAGGACATTATGGATTAATGCACACAAAAAAAACAATACGAACTGAATTCAACTTTATCCAACAGTTTTTTCAACGGTCAAAGAGTTTTTTCATTAGAAACTTAGCAAATAGTACGAATAGACCTACATTGAAATAGTGAGCGAACAAGTAGTTACAAGAATAAAACTATTGTTCATAGTTTCAACACGATCAATGAGGTCAAGGCGAATAAAGTCAACACTTCTGTTTGTGACAATAAAAGATATCTACAGTGGAATTTAAGTCTTGTAACAAGGATTTAACGGGTCACTTTATTCAGTAAAAATCACAATAATCCGTTTACGGTATCAAGTTTGTCGAGTTTAATAGACCTCAGTTTGGTTGAAAAAACCATAAATCTGAAGAGTGCTTGGTAAAATAAATAAGTCTCGTTGCAGAATAACTGCTGAACTTAATCTAACTACAAACTGTACACTAACGAGCAGGCAGTGGAAAAACTACTTGCAGTTCCACTGCGATAAGACTAGTTCGAAGAACGATATCCAATCTAATATACAAATCAAATAAGCGGAAACGCAGAGTTCAGTATAATGAACAAAGTTCCATACTGAACGTTGAATACGACTTAATTAAGTTGGTACAAGTCAAATTTTGTACCTATTGAAAGTGTTCCTATTGGGAATATACAGAAACTTCCTGTATGATTGTCTGCTGTCTGTCATGAAGACATCTCAAGATTGAAATGAGCTTTAGTTAGACATTAAATGATGCGTGCGACCAGAGGGAACCCTATTGAAGGACACGTGGCATACTAATACAATGTTATATTGACACCAAGATAGTACAGTTGTCTTCAATATGGATCCGATATTCAAACCCGAACGTTTTAATCTCACACTGTTGGGCAATTGCAATTTGTATCGTCGACGAAAGCGAATTGAAACCGCCTTCAATATAGGTATTGTTGTTCCTGCAGAGAACACGCTCAATAGGTATAAAATCATTTGACTTGTACCAACTTAATTAAGTCGTATTCAATGTATCGGAAACTTTGGTCATTATACTGAACTCGGCGTTTACGCTTATTGGATTTGGATGTTAAATTGGATTAGGGAAATTAAGGAGAAAGGGAAATTAAGGACAAAGACACAAGGTGAGTTTATATATTAGCACAGGCCGGTTCCAATGTCCAGTCGGGAAAGGGTTTATTTTTCAAGCCTACGAACCGGCAATTGCCTCCAGGATTAAAACTCTCAATCACAGATCTACTGATTTAGTTTTCTGCACTCATTTTACTTTTCACCTAACCCCTTACAATTTAGTACTATTGTGACTTATATATGTTTATCCAGTCTAAAATAATTATTTGTTGGATAGAAGTTCTACATCAATTCAGGTATTGTTTTCAACAAGAAGCATGCTAAGTTCTAGAACAACTTGATTTGTACGAACTTAAATAGACAGCATTTATAGCAACAGAAACCTTGGTGATTATACTGAATTCAACGATTCACTTATTGAACTTGAATATTGGATTGTATATCGTTTTCTAAACCAGCCCTTTTACGTTCGAACGACTAGTAGGATTTATATTGCCTTACTTTTTAGTGCTCAGTTTATCGTTTAATTGAGTCCGCTATTATATCAAGAGTGACATTTTTATCGTAACAAGCATTTGTAAGTTATGTATGTAACTTTCATAGTTCTTGCAAACTTGGACTGATTTAAATTACCAAACTTTTGAGACGACAGTTGGCAAAGAATCCAATAATAAATGTAATTTGTTAAGACTTTGTTACAAAAGTAGAACACGTGTCCTAAAATCCATTCTAGATCTGTCTCGTTATAAACAAATAGTAGAGTTGCCCTCGATGGTCTTGGTTTTGCTGATGGGATAAAAATGATAACAACATAAATGTTTTGTTTGGAAGTATCTACTAATAATTGCTCTCAAACTTCTATTGTCCAATGCCACATCTTCTCTAAAAGTATCTTTATCCCAAAATTCTTTATTAAATCCTTATCTTTATTTAGCAGTCTAAGAGCATTACCATCTATCAATTTACTAGTTGATAAGTTAAACAACACTATAGAATGTGTATATATGCCTTAATGAATTACATAGGACACCCTGACTTATATATTTATGGCAATTTTATGTCTTTGTTTGACTCAAACTCTTACGATGTTTGAATTACACCAAGATAGTACAGGTGTCAGCAATATGGATCCAATATGTAAACTCTGACATGTGACCTAAAACCTGTAATGTGATAGTATGGTGTAATGGAAATTTGTATCGTCGACGAAAGCAAATTGAAACCCGCCTTCAATACAGGTATTGTTGTTCCTGCAAAGAACACGATCAACAGTTATAAAATCATTTGACTTATACCAACTTAATTATGTCGTATTTAATGTAGCAGAAACTTTGTTCATTACAGTGAACTCGCGTTTCCGCTTATTGGATTTGGATGTTAGATTGGATATCATTTTCCGAACAATTCCTATCACAGTCCTTCGTGTTCCTCGTTAGCGTTCAGTTTGTCGTTTGATTAAACTCGGATGTTATGTCGAAGCGAGAAATATTTATTGCAAGTTCCTTCTTCACTTCCTGGTTCACAACTATTTGATAGACTTTTGAGGCGACAGGCAATAGAAGGATAAATATAAATTCTTGTAACGATAAGAGGCTCGTTACACGTGTCCGAAAATGCCACTTAGAACTGTCTCGTTAGATCCTAGTACGAGTCCCTTCCTTTACTTCCTTCCACTTCAGTCGCTGGTTTTATAGAACGATGATTTACGATCCGGTAAATTGGATACGTAATATATTGAGAAATAAGTTATTATTTAATTTAATATGAATCGTATTCAATCAAATAACTTACTCTGCCTAATTTATTACCAAGCTTGCACATTTGCGCAAACATCTCTAGAACCAAATGCCAAAGTTGTTGATTGTTATTTTAAAGACCACTATCTTACTCATATATTATGTTTTACACTTAGAAACTTTAACCCTGAAAATAATTTCCTATGATGAACAAGATCGAAACCTGTGGATAAATATAGGCCAAGAAAGGTGTCCACTAATATTATAGCGCGTGTCACAACGTTCTTGTATGATTAGTCTATTTTAATCTAGTTTGTAATAATTTTATAGGTCTATGTACCTGAAGAAGAGTTCAGATTGCAGATCTCTAAACGTAGTATTACTGATTTTGTGTATCACTGGTGGCAAATTTCCAGAAAATCTTGTTATCTTCACAATATTATAGCTATTTCTAGTAGACCATCGTCCGAGTTATATAACGCATATTACATTGGCAATAAACAAAATTCCAGATACAAATTTATTATTTTGTTTTTACACAAAATTCTAAATGTCTACAACACACAAAGATAACAATAGGCCGAAATTAATTTTGTAAATTTTTGTGACACTGCGACAGCTACATTTTCGGTATTTTTAAGAATATTATAAGTACGGGAGAGATGCGCTAACTGACGGTTCATCAACACCCTTGAGGATACGGACATGAAAACTTGGTACATACAATCTTCAACATCTGGGTTCCGCCCCACTGGCCTCTAAAGTTATGAACATCGCCTTAAGAAATGCATGAAGCAAGATTTTTTTTATTAATTAAAAGAGTCCTTTAAAATGTAATCAACTGTTCTATTTAAACATTATAATAAGACACAATAATTATATGTTTTATTAATTTAGGTACTATTTTCAATTTTTTTAAATTTATAATCTTGAAAGACTTATAGTAAGTGTAAAATAGCAACACTTCTTGTTTCAAACTTTTCTGTAATCACTGGTAACAGAGGCTATCCAGAGAAGAGAATTTGAATGTTTAGTTTAAATGTACTTTCAGCTGCATATTTTATAAAATAGCGCTTGATCAGTAGTGTAATGCAGATATCAAAGACAAAGTTACTATCTAACATATACTACAGATTTAAAGGCTGTTATAAAACCCAGCTCAGTTGTTTTTGACCGATTTAGGTTAACTAAAATAAAATACTATATCTAGATCAACTAAGGTCCAAAAACATCTTTGACATGAGTAAATTACAATGGCCATAACTATAAACTTATTGACGAATTAGGCTTCTCAGCCCTACGCATGTATATATTTTTCTTTGTTGAGAAAACAATAAATTCAATTAAAGCTGTGAAAATTTAATTTATTGGAACCAGGAGTGCACATACAGTGCACAAAAAGCCGAAAATACAACCTATTTACAATTTCCTTTAACACCTGAAGTTTTCCACTTCAAGATTACATAGAGGACCATAAGTAATTTTACTAAAAAGGTAAGAACTTTGACTTTAAGGGACTCTTTTATGCTGGCCTGATTTAGTTCTAATCATTAACTTTTCTTAATCCGAGGAAATATTAAAACGACTAGCATGAATTATTGAAATATTTGACTTATCTCACAGGTACTTATAAAAAACTGTTTCACGCTCCTACGTTCGAGTCCCAAAACACTTAAATAACAATGAATCAGGATATTGGAATATTTTTCAGTGACTTTCACTTATCTTAGGATTGTTTAGAATGCCATTTAAAAATACTATGTTCAGAGTCTCCTTTTTCAGAAGGCTATCCCGTACGGATCTGCTAGTATCTAATATTGTAATATATACTAATATGTATTCAAACACAACATTATGTATATTTCAATAAGGGGGTTGAAATATTGATAATACATTAGAAACTTTAAACATCATATTGGAGAAGCCACTTTAAGAGTGTAAACCAACCACAGTATAGTAATGTCACAACAGAATTGCAACCTATTATTCTATAAAAATCAGCGATTAAATGGAAGGAAGGGATTCTTATTAGAATCTAACGAGGCAGTTGCAAGTGGTATTTACGGGCACGTGTAGAGGGCCTTTATTATCGTTACAAGAATTTATATTTATTGTTCTATTGCTTGTCACTTCAAGCAGTAACGATCCTAGTTTACAAGGGCGTTGTAGAAAACATTTTTCACTTCGAAATAACATCCGAGTTTAATCGATCTACAAACTAAACATTAACGAGTAGGCAATGTAAACGCCACTTGTACCTCTACTGCGAGAGGTCTTGTTCGGCGAACGATATCCAATCTATTATTTAAGTCCAATAAGCGGAAACACCAAGTTCAATATAATAACCAAAGTCTCTGCTACATTGAGTACGGCTTAATTAAGTTGGTACAAATCAAATCGGTTTTGCTGAGATACGCGTATTCTCCTACAAACGTTCACAGGGTTTTTGATAAATGGAAGGAAAGGCTGAATGAATTATTACTCTTAGTCTGAAGTTTATTTTTTGTCATAAGAAAAATTCCTTTCTCCGAAGGGAAACTAACCTTACACAACTATAATCCAGGTTACAATAAACAAATAATGCTACTATTTCTTATTACTAATTGTTGTGTACGGGTTACGGGGAATCGGAATAAAAGACTGAATTAGTTTACATCATCGACTGTGCTCGGTTAAGGTTGGAGGGTAACAGAGAGAGAGACAAGGGCAGGACACTGGAAGTGGTAGGTGGTGTGATCTGGTGGCGTGATGAGAACAGCCAATGGCATTTATTCAAACTAATCACCCCATATGACGTCACAGCATCATAGATCATACAGTTGGTCTTTGGCTGTGGCTTTAACTTGCCAGTAACAATTTATAATATGTATAATAATTATTATTATAATTATTATTGTAATTCAATACATTACATTTCCTCCCTTCCAAATTTCAAAATAAATTGAATTCACACAAGTCATAGATAAATTAAACAATACAAGTGTAATAATAAATATATAATAAACACATTTAAATATAAATAACACATATCATTATTAAATGTCATCCTTAAGTACTGTAAGTTATTTACAAGTTTAATTTCTCTACAGGTTTCCTAATACGAGTTGGGTATCTGTTTGTATGATCAGCTGTTCTAGTGACAGGAGAAGGAACAGCTGAGGTTAGAGAAAGACGTGGTCTAGAATGAGGGGTAGTGATGTGACATGGAGAGGTATGATGCGGTGAGGAGGGGGAGAGACCAGCTGATCTAGTGAGGTCAGTGTTACTAATTCTGACTGGGCTTGGAGTTGGCGGACACTGAGCGCCTGTCTCACGCTCCGCAACTGTACGGTCC
Source organism: Homalodisca vitripennis (assembly GCF_021130785.1). Classification (NCBI taxonomy): domain Eukaryota; kingdom Metazoa; phylum Arthropoda; class Insecta; order Hemiptera; family Cicadellidae; genus Homalodisca; species Homalodisca vitripennis. The sequence continues at coordinate 49,822 of NW_025779033.1, read as the reverse complement.
TGAGATGGTGGAATTTGACTGTCACTGTCAACAATACTACTGTGTATTCCTATCAGCTGATCAATATGTCTACTCCAAATTAAACCAGTTTTTGTCATAACAGAATACATCACATTATTTAACTGTTTTATTACAATGCCCTCTATCCATTTGTCTTTAGAGCGATAATCTCTCACTAATACAGATTGATTAGGAAATAGAATTCTCGTTTTTCTACCGCCAAAATATTCTTTTTGTTTGTCCTGTTTTAATTGCACAGTTCTGGCTATATTAGGTCTGAGTAAATCTAGCCTGCATCTTAGTGGTCTATTAAACATTAATTTGGCAGGTGTCTCGTTAGTAGTGCTATGAACGGAGTTTTCTGTAATCAAATAACATCCTATTCAAGGCTACTTTAGTATCAATATTTTCTTGAAAAGCCAATCTTATTTTACGTTTAGCATACTTAACTGAGTTCTCAGCCTGACCATTAGACTGAGGATGATAAGCTGGTGAAAATGTATGTCTTATACCATTAAGTTGCATGAAATTTTTAAATTCAACTGAGGTAAATGGTGGTCCATTATCACTATGGATAGTGACAGGTAATCCAAATCTAGAAAATAGTTCTCTTAACTTTTCTATAGCTAGCTTAGCTGAAGTAGAGCCTACTTCAAATACTTCCAACCACTTAGTGTAAGCATCAATTACTACCAAGTAGGTCTTATCTTTGAAAGGACCCAAGTAATCAATATGCAATCTTTCCCATGGCATAGATGGATAGTGCCAAACATGTAGATTACTCTTACTAGGACTAGAACGTTCCATAAGACAGGAAGAGCAATTGTTCGCTAGGCTTTCAATGTTTTCATCTATATTTGGCCACCAAATATAGGATCTTGCTACTGACTTCATTTTTACAATTCCCAAGTGACTCGCGTGTAACTCATTTAATATGTAGCTACGCAACTTGTTAGGAACAACAATTCTATATCCCCACATAACAATGCCATGCTCAACTGTTAGCTCGTCCTTCCTTTGGAAATAAGGTAACAATTCCCTATTCTCTCCTGACAAAAAATTTGGCCATCCGTACATCACATAGTTATGTATTTGTTTTATAATAGGATCATTTTGGGTTTCAGCTTTTACATCTTCAAAAGTTAAAGGTACTGAACTTTCAGCGATACAGTGTAAATAGGTGCCTTTCCACCTTGGTTCATTGTTATTATTTACAACGTGTTTAGTGCTTAATGGTAAGCGTGATAATGCGTCTGCGTTACCATGCTTTTCTGACCTTACATACTGTACATCAAAATTGTATCCACTTAAAAATAATGCGTATCTTTGTAATCTGCTTGCTGCGAAAACAGGTAAACCCTTTTTCGGTCCAAATATGCTAATTAAAGGTTTGTGATCAGTACACAATGTGAATTTTCGGCCATACAAATATTGATGAAATTTCCTTACTCCATATACTACTGCTAAAGCTTCCTTATCTATTTGTGAATATTGACATTCTGCTGGTGATAAAGTACGAGAGTGGTATGCAATAGGTTTCTCAACGCCTTCAGGGGTTATGATACTAAGTACGCAGCCCAGCCCTGTCGAGCTTGCGTCTACTGCTAGTTTTACAGGCAACTTTGAATCATAATGCGCCAAAACTGGTGCTTTAGTCAAAACATCCTTGACATGGCTAAATGATTTGAGACATTTTTCATCAAAATCAAATGGCACGTCCTTTTTTAACAAGTTGTACAACGGACTCAAGATTGTTGACAAATTTTTGATAAACTTTCCATAATAATTTACCAAGCCAATAAAAGCTTTGACTTGAGTGACAGATTTAGGTACAGGTGCTTGATTTATAGCTTTAATTTTAGATTCAGAGGTATGCAGTCCTTCTTTATCGATACTAAAACCAAGATACTCGATTTTGTCTACAAAGAATGTACATTTATCTTTCTTTACGGTAAATCCTTTTTCACTCAGGCGTTTAAAAACCTCTTGCAACCTACTTACATGAGTTTCGTTATTAGGTGCGGTGATAAGAATATCATCCATGAACACTGATATGCCTTCTAAATTATGCAAAGATTGTTCAATAACTCTTTGAAATATGCCTGGGGCTGATGAGATTCCATAAGGCATTCTACTATATGAGAAAAGACCCTTATGCGTGCTAATTGTACATAATTTTTGTGACTCACTATCTAACTTTAATTGCATATAGGCTTGACTAAGATCTATTTTAGAGAAACGTTCTCCATGCTGTAAATTTGCAAATAAATCTTCTATTCTAGGTATAGGGTACTTGTCTACTTCTAGATACTGATTTAGAGTAACTTTAAAGTCTCCACATAGCCTAATTTCACCGTTCTTTTTTAATACTGGTACAATGGGCGTTCCCCATTCCGAGCTGCTTACTGGAATTAACACTTGTTCGTCAACTAAGCGTTGTAGTTCTTTTTCTACCTTACTTTTCAATGAGAATGGTATCGGTCTTGGCTTAAAATACCTAGGTCTAGCATTTTCTTTTAGATTTAGTTTTACTGGTTCGCCTGTATACTGACCTAGTTTCTCAGTGAACACTTCTGGAAATTGATTAGTTAGCTCGGACGTCATTGTCTCGAAATTAGCCTTGTTATCTATAGGTCTGTTTATAACACACAAGTTATTTTTAAACGAAATGTCAACTCCCAGTACTTTAAGCCAATCACGACCCATTAAAGGATGTGAACCTCCTCTAATCACATACAAATCTAAGCATTTATGTATTTTCTCATAGCAAACATCAACATTAACTTTGCCCACAGGTATAATAGGTTCATTAGTGTACGAACTCAAAGTTAGGTCGTTTTCTAACAATTTACAAGAACTAAAATTATTTTCATAAAAATCCTCACTACACACTGTGACACTAGCTCCAGTATCAACTTCAAATATGGTTTCTCGACCTTGCACTAGGACTTTAATCTTAATTGGGTCAACTCTAATTCTTTTACGGTGAGTTTCATTTACTTTAAATAAATTCTGTATGTCCTCGACATAACTCTCAAGATTTTCATCACTCTGAACATAATTCTTAGAATTATTTGAATCTGACAGTTCTGAACTATCATTTACAAAATTATGTATCTTATAATCTTTGTTTTTCTTGTTTTGAAAATTAGACTGATAAGATATACCTTTCTTAACTTTCGAAAGCTGATTGTCTGGTAACTTACTAATTTCAGTAGATCGACATACCTTAGACATGTGATTTCTTTTACCACATTTGTGACACACAACACCAAACAATTTGCACTGCTTCCTATAGTGACCACACTGCCCACAGCAGGTACACTGCACCTTGACTTCGTGCCTTGCGTTGTAGCTCGCGCTGCCACCGCTGCCGCCGACTCTCACATGTGGGTGGTGATGCGCTGCCATCCGCTGGACCCGGCTGCCGCCGTTCACTGTCAATGCCGCCGCATTCTTCTCCGCCGCTTCCACTGAGCAGACGATTTTCACAGCCTGGTCGAAGGTTAGGGTGGTCTCTCCCAACAGCCTCTGCTTGGTCGACTCACTCCTGATGCCGCTCACCAGTCTGTCTCTGAGATAGTCGTTGAGGGATGCGCCAAACTCGCAGTATGCAGACAATTTCTTGAGGCTGGCGATGTACTCTGCGACTGATTCTCCTTCCTGTTGATTCCTTTTGCTGAATTTGTACCTTTCAGCTATGAATGATGGCTTCGGGTACAAATGGTCCTGAATTAACTTCACTAATTCATCAAACTTTTTCACTGAAGGTTTTTCCGGCGTACATAAATCTCGTAACAAACTGTACGTTTTCACACCCACGACTGTTAGTAACGTACTAACCTTTTTGTCGTCACTAATACTGTTACAGTCAACGAATAATTCAAATCGTTCAACATACGAATTCCAAGTTTCTGCACTGTTGTCGAGGTCACCGATTCCGCCAATAATTCCCGCCATTTTTACTGTTTCACTAAATAAAGACGAAATGTTCCAATTTACGACCTTGTCTTCCAACATCAAAACGTACCGATTTTGAGTCCACGTGACGCCAAACTACAGACACACTTCCTCCCACTATAATTTTCGGAGAAATTATTTTACGCACAATCGAACAGGTTGCATTGCACTCGCGGGATCGCATTAATACCTCGTCGCCAATTGTTGTGTACGTGTTACGGGGAATCGGAATAAAAGACTGAATTAGTTTACATCATCGACTGTGCTCGGTTAAGGTTGGAGGGTAACAGAGAGAGAGACAAGGGCAGGACACTGGAAGTGGTAGGTGGTGTGATCTGGTGGCGTGATGAGAACAGCCAATGGCATTTATTCAAACTAATCACCCCATATGACGTCACAGCATCATAGATCATACAGTTGGTCTTTGGCTGTGGCTTTAACTTGCCAGTAACAATTTATAATATGTATAATAATTATTATTATAATTATTATTGTAATTCAATACATTACACTAATCTAAAATATATACTCACTTGACTAATATAGAGTAAACATAAGCCACAAATAAATTAATATAAAGTTTCAACGAGTTTTATGAATGTTTAAAATTAACTATTGATTGCGCACATTATCTTGGTATTTATTAACATGTCTGGTATCAACATATCATAAAAGAAGAGAGTTTATTTGAATTAGTTTGTAATTAAAATTATGCTACTCTTTCAATTTATGGAAGGAATGTAACGAAGGGGTTTCTTTTACAATAAAAAAAATCATAGTTTGGGACATTTAAGACAACAAAAACGATACCTATACCAATCTTGGTACCTACACAAAAATTGGTACTTGTAAAATGAATAGAGGATGACACTTCTGAATTTTCTGGAGCAACTAGGTATGTTAACGTGATAGAGTGGAATACTTCTATTTAGTAAACTACAATAAGATTTAATCACACGCTCTTGAGTAGTTACATAATATAACTGCCGATAAATCCCAAATATACTGTTTGCCAAGAATGAATAAATGCAATAAAAAATAAATAATTTTAAACAGTAAAGTAGGTTTATGACACTAAAAGAATTTTAAAGGCGTTACTGATAAGTGCACCTATAGAATCCAACTTTATCCTGAAATCCAATGAGTTTTTCATAAAAACTAAACACATAGTAAGAATACAATGGATGACCTACATTAAGATAGTGAGCGAACAAGTAGGTCACAAAAGACTATTGTCCATACTGTCAACACGATCAGTGAGATCAAGACGAATAAAGGCAACACTTCTATTTGTGATAATAAAAGAGATCTAGAGTGGCATTTAAGACATGTAACAAAGATTACTTATCCGTTTATCGTTTCAAAGGTTTGTTCAATTTAATAGATCAAAAACCGCGCCTAAACCCTTCTATCTTAAGAGTGCCTGTTAAAATACCTAATTCTCGTTGCGAAGTAATGGCTGAACTTTATCAAACGACAAACCGAACACTAACGAGTAGGCATTGAAAACACTGCTTGCAGTTCTACTGCGATAGGACTAGTTCGGAGAAAGATATCCAAGTCCAATAAGCGGAAACGCCGAGTTCACTGTAATGAACAAAGTTTCCGCTACATTGAATACGACTTAATTAAGTTGGTACAAATCAAATCGGGTTAGTAGCTATAGAGCGTGTTCTCTGCAAGAACAACAATACCTGTATTGAAGGCGGGTTTCAATTTGCTTTCATCGACAATACAAATTGCAATTACTCAACAGTGCGGGCTTAAAGCGTTCCAGTTTGAATATCGGATCGATATTGCAGACAACTGTACTATCTTTGTGTCAATATAACATCATATTAGTATGCCACGTGTCCTTCAATAGGCTTCCCTCAGGTCATACTCATCATTTTAATGTCTAACTAAAGCTCATTTCAATCTTGAGAAGTCTTGCTGACAGACAGGCAGATAATCATACAGGAAGTTTCTGTATATTCCCTCGGCAGACAAAATACAACATTCTTCCAGCCTCTTATCATTAGTGACGCTCAGCCATATCCATTGTATTGACACTAACAATTATACGCCACGTAACAGGCAACGCTGAGTTTGTATGAAAAATGTCAAACGTATAGCTCATTTCATGTTAACTCTAACTATAAAATCTTTTTTGTCACACGTGATACTTTCACACTTGTGATCATTAAATTAGGTTTTATATTTTAATTTAGGTTCTTTAGTTTAGGTAAATCATATTCCTATCTTGTTCATAAACTGTTAAATTTAATAATTAATATTCTGACTCTTCCCCCAATTCATTAGTAAAGTAACGTCAGTGTTTTAATCACTCTACCACTGCTTATTAAAATCTTGATCCGCCACAGTGCAATGTGTTAGTACCAAACGGTTTATTCACAACAAACTCAACACAAGCGTTCATATAACCATTCAGAGGCTTTTGGACATAGCTCGTATTCTAACAGTGAAAGTTAGGTTACACACACACCATGACTTCACTAAATAGATTAATTTGTTTAAATATCATGTTTGTATAATTATAGTAAAATATTTATGTTAGACTGTACACTAACAGTATAAATAACAGTGTCAGCAACTTCTACTTATACATTATAGTATCTTTTGCGTACATCTCTCCAAGACAGCAAATGGGTGAACGAAGTTTTATTGTCATGACAGCATGAGCTATCTATGAAATATAAATTAGTAATGACATTTAAGCATTGGCTTTTTATTCGAGTCATTTGAAATTGCTTATCTCCTTTTCCATTATCCTTCATTAAATACGCTTTAGTAAAACACTCAAACGTGTCTAAATATATTTTCAGTCACTAAGGTTCTTCTAAATGGACCATGATTTTTGTATTGAGCATAACTAAACATGAAATGATCTTTAGAGCATTTTGATATTTTTCATAGGGACGCTGCGTGATTTACAATTCTTTTACAAATGTTGTTAGCTAACTTATTAATTTCTATAAAATAATCCATCGAGGAAATAAAGTTTATGTTCTGTTTTGTTAAATCACGAGTATATTACTTTAAAACAAATCGTACATCAATACTTAAATATATGTAGTCCTATTCCGGCTATTTCGTTAAAACATCATAGACAGATAAAATGTAACATCATTTATTGATCAATTAATTCATTTAACTCTAATATCTTATCTCCTGTCCACATCTAAAAATTCTACTATTATTACTTAAGTTAGAAGTTTACACTTGTACTTGAAAAGTATAAAACATTTCTAAGAAATAAACTTTAGGCTATTTAAGTATCAAACTATGAGTAATTGTATTACATTATTATTTTTAATTTATGAAAACATGTTTCTAAATCCATTTAATACTTAAGATTCGATGATCTATTTGTCATAAGAATTCATTTTTGTGACAAATATGATTATCATGTCGTGATGGAAATTAAGGACACCAACCCAAGGTGAGTTTATATATTAGCACAGGCCAGTTACAATGTCCAGTCGGGAAAGGGTTTATTTTTCAAGCCAGCGAACCGGTAAATGCCTCCAAGATTAAAACTCTCAATCACAGATCTACCGATTTAGTTTTCTGCACTCATTATACTTTTCTCCCAACCACTTAATATTCGTTCCAATAGTGATTTTAAATTATATAGGTTTATCCAATCTATTAATAATATTTGTTGACTATAAACTCTAATTAACAGGTATTATTTCCAACAAAGGGCTTACATATAGAGCAACTTAATTTGTACGAACAGAATTAGGCAGCAATCCTTGTAGCAGAAACTTTAGTCGTTATACTAAATTCAACATATCTGCTTATTGAACTTGGATATTGGATTGCATATCATTCTAGGATTAGTGTTCTGTTTATCGTTCAAATTAAGTCCGCTATTATTTTGAGAGGGAAATTGTATTGTAGCAACAATTCGTAAGATATGTAACTTTCATAGTTACTGCAAACTCGGACCGATTTGAGTTGGAAAAATTTGAGATGACAGTTGACAAAGAATCCAATAATAAATATAATTTCTTGTTCAAAGTCCTTTAAGACTTTGTTGCAAAAGTAGAACACATGTCCTTAAAGCCATCCTAGATCTGTCTCGTTATAAACAAATATAAGAGTTGCCCTCGCTCGTCTTGGGTTTGTTGATAAGATTAAAAAGAAAACAACACAAATGTTTTGTTTCGAAGTATCTACTAATATTTACTCACAAAGATCTAATGTTCAATGCCACATACTCTTTAACTAAAGCCACATTTATCCTAAATGTTTTTTATTAAATTATTATCCTTATTCGAAATTTTTAGCAATTTTTATTCAATCTAAGAGCATTATCATCTATCCACTAACTATTTGATGAGTTAAACAACACTATAGGACGTGTATATATGCCTCAAGGAATTATATAAGCCATCTTGGCTCATTAAATATTTGTAGCCAAACTATATCTAGGCATTACACAAAAAGATAGTACCTATTGTTTGAGTTTATGATAATTAAATTATCTTGACATTTACACACGTTTTACATATTAGTGTATATCTCATTCAGCCGTTAAAGTAACAAATAACAAACTCAGTTATTTTGGAACTTTCAAAAGTCTTGGGACTATTCATTTTAAAAATACCTCTTTGTGTATAAACATAGTAATTCAAAACCTTGTCAATATATAGTAAAGCATCACATTTGGAAGGAAGCTATTCAGAGTTCATAAACATTGATGACATTTTTTTTTAATTCATGGCATTAATAATTAAAATCAGTCTCATATACTTCCCAGTATAACAAAGAAAACAACTAAAGATGTCTTACAAAATTTAAACTAAATTCGGGCCAAACTTTCATGTTTCATGAAAATATGACAGTTAATAATAATTAATTTAAATAATTGCGTCTAAAATTTTAAAAGATTATTATGATATAACGAGGCAGTTCTAAGTGTAATTTACGGTCAATTTTAACGAGCCTCTTATCGTTACAAGACTTTATATATAACATTCTGCTTACGCCTCAAAAGTGCAACATGTATTAGCAAACGTAATTTACAAGGACGTTGCAGAAAACCTTTTTCCCTTCGAAATAACATCCGAACTTAATCGAACGACAAACTGAACGTTAACGAGTAGGCAATGTAAATCCCACTTCGAAAGGACTTGTTCAGAGAACTAACCAATCTAATATCTCTAATTCCAATACGCGGAAACGCCGAGTTCAGTATAATGACCAAAGTTCTTGCTACATTGAATACGACTTAAATAAGTTACTACAATTTAAATCAGTTTTGTACATATATCTCTGCAGGAACAACAATGCCTATTTTGAAGGCGGGTTTCAATTTGCTTTCGTCGACAATGCAAATTGCAATTACTGAAAGTATTAAGTTAAATTCTTTATATTTAAATATGTATTTTAACAAGTTTCTTATAGTATTGTCCGTAAATTACGAGTACTTAAGGAAAAAGAACTTATAATATATTATTTAAATGATTCCGTAAGCTATATCAGACTGGACAATCTTTTAAATCCAATAAATCTAAGTACATAGTTAAGAAATTATAAATAAGCAATTTTACTTGGGTATTTTATCTAATATAGGCTACTCTGATATAGTGTTTGTGTCTAAGTTCGTTGTTTACATTTGATTATGGCACGAGAGTGTCCAGCAAAGTCTGCAACTTGGTCTTGAACACTCATATTAAATACAAATGTTAATAATTATTAATTTTTTTCTTAATTTCTTCGTAATTTTCTAATTTTTCCTCATATTCAAGGTGGCGAGAGAAAATCTGCATTGAATAAGCAAATCTGTTTTTTATCTATAAAAGGATGTTATCTAGGAAAAGTTATTGTCAGCCATGCCAGGTTAAAATAGGTGAATATCAAAAGAGTTTAAAATATAAAACGATATTTTCCTCTAATTATATTTTTCCAAGCTTGATATACCTAAAATCCAATCGCCAAACACATAAAGAATGTTTATATCTCCACAAGACAACTGGATAAAGAGTTTTAAATTCGGTACTTTAAGAGACTATTTATAGTCAGCTGACGCTGATTTAACACATTCACGTGACTGACTGTTAATTAAAGCGTGTAAAGCTAAGAAAAAAATATCTGAAACAAATATTCATTTCGAATTTTTAAGCCTTTTGGCACTTCCCTGTTACGATCTCCACCATAACTAGTGCTAGCCGCACAGTGAATATGTAATTCAAGAAGAACTAGACTGATAGGTTATACATTGCTTCTGGGTGTTTTCCATCATGCTGGAAGCAAAGTCTTGTCACGCCCATACCCAAAATAAAGAATCCAAGTGTGATTTCCCAATTTAGGCCGATATCGATCCTTCCGGCCATGTCAAAAATCCTTGAGAAGGTAGTGGTGAATCAGTTGACAGCTTTCATTGAGGCTGAAAATATTCTTCCTGTACATCAGTCTGGTTTTAGGAAGTCTTTCAGCACTACCTCCGCCTTGATAAACATTATGGATGAGCTGCATGTAGCGAAAGATAAAGGTTTTGGAAGTATTTTGGCGACGCTTGATTTCTCTGAAGCGTTCTACTCAGTGAATTATGAACTGTTTCTTGCCAAATTAAATTTCTATAGGTTTAATGAAATCGCTATAAAATGGTTTGGCTCATATTTGAGCGGACGGAGTCAGGTGACGAAGGTAAAAGAAAACTGCTCTTCCTCGCTGTCGAAGGATACAGGGGTTCCTCAAGGGTCATGTTTAGGGCCTGTTATGTTCATTTTATATACTGCTGATCTTGAACTTGCATTGTCCTCGTGTTCACTCTACTCCTATGCGGATGACTCTCAGATGCTTCTAACATATCCCCCTTCAGGTGTCCATGAAGCGGTGCAGTGTTTTAATGCTGATCTGCGTAGGGTTAAAGAGTGGTCGGAGGGACATGGCCTAAAGTTGAATGCAGATAAGTGTTCTGTGGTGCATTTTTGCTCACCATCCATTAAAGAGACCATGAACAGGAGTATTCTCTCTGTTTCTGTTGAGGGTATTTGTTTGGATCGTGTTTTTGTTAAAGTCCTGGGAGTTATAATTGACAATCAGCTAAACTTTCTTAAACATGTTGAATTGATTTCTCAACGTGCAATGTGTAAATTGAGTGTTTTGAATAGATACAGAGCGTTAATTCCAATGCTTTCAAAGCTGCATATTGTAAATTCTCTGGTATTTCCATCAATATATTACGCCCTTCCAGTGTTTGGTAGCTGCTTAACTCAAGAGGCAAATGTCATCCTTGCACGGATACAGAACAGTGCGCTGAGGTTTGTTTATAATCTAAAAAAATTTGACCACATCTCACCTTATCGCAAAAGAGCAAATTTACACTCTGTTCAAGATATTTGTAGGCTCCAAACTGTGACATTGGTGCATAAGGTTTTGGTAACTGGAGAACCCTCTTACCTGAGACGGAAACTAGTGGCGCGAGCGACTCTAAAAGAACGGCACAATCGACAGGACGACAAGCTGCAACTGCCGCGTGTGCGGTTGGAGGCTACAAAAAGGTCCTTCTCGTACTTTGGACCCCAGGAGTACAATGCCTTACCACCAGTTATAAAGACTTTGTCTGTTAAAACTTTCGAAAAGGAAGTTAAAACTGTATAGGTACCTTAATGATGTATTGTTGTTTAAGTATGAATTTTCTATGTAAATTACCAGCACGCAATATTTGGGTGTCACAGTTTTAAAATACGAATTGTACTGTTATGATTAGTTTGACGTGAGTCGATTTGTAAAACAGATTGTAAACTGAAATCCGCTCAAGAATAAAGGCCTTATTTATTTATTTTTATTTATTGCAAATGGGTTTTCTGCTCCTTGACTATTATTGTTATTTTATTACTATAGAAAACCCCCCAGATTTGCTTCCAAGAATTAGTCCATCTACAGAATTTTTTCACAATTGTATGAATTTTAATATGCTCTACATTTTTTAACACTTATTCGTGTAACTTGGGTTGTAAGAGTGTTATACGCTCACTCAACAGGCTTCACGAAGTTACGCAAGCACGCCGAAATTATTTATTTTTCATAAGTAGGGGAACACTTTACTCGAACAAATTATACTGCAGTTGCCTTAGTTGACTTTGTTTTGTTGTCCCAATGAAGTAAATCATACATACGTATTTGTGAGAAGCCTATTTCAGTATGCTAGTCCCTAATTTTCAGGACATAATCTACTTCTGTCTAAAAGATGGAGTAAAATCCCAACTTCCAGCTTTTACCTTTAGACCATCTTCTCCCTAATATGCCAACCCGTTCTCAAGGTAATGTGCGGAAAACCCCACGCGCACTGTATGTGTAGGTTGACATATGTAGCGCGCGTGCTTTGACATGACCTTTCAATCGGCTTTACTTACTGGTTTCGCTTTGCTCATTCAAAAACATAACGAAAACAAATTTATTAACATTTTTTACAAGAAAAGGGAAAGGCCAATCCCATACTTACCGGTTGTTATTTAAGGTATTATTAATACAAGTTTCCGATTCAAAATAAGAGCTGTGCTTTTAATTCGTGCCATGGTCATATCACTGATCCAAAATCTAAATTGAAAGAAAAAGATAATGCTCATTCATATTAATATGGTCGTCTGTTCTATACTGCACTCACATACTAATCTATGAGAAGTGAAACAATTAAATTTCCTTATAGAAATTAATAATTTATTTTCGCTGGTTTTCGTGTTTCGAATGTATGAATATGTGTAAACCTGATACTATACAGAATATGCTATTTCTTTCTAGTTCCATTTACCATCGTCATGGTTAAAAAAGGTATAACAACGTTTCGAGGAATGGAATCTACCCTCTTCGTCATGGGGGGGAGGTATTAGAACACACAAAAATAGAGAACAGAAAGAAGAAAAGAATGGAAAGGAAGGAGTTCAAACATATCCAAAAGCTGCTTGGAGTCTAGTCCAGGCGTTGTGACTGCAGAGAATGCAAGTCCTGAGCACAAGTCACGACTACGAGAAACACAATCACACATCACACTTGATTAAATTGGAATACATAGTAGAACGGTAAATTGTCCGAATTAAAATGACATCAAAAGTACAAGATGGTTGTATACTACATTTTTGTCATCAACATATTTTTCTGTGAGGAAAGACACTAAAACTATCAACCTGAGCAGCAACTACATAACTCAAAATGTAATTATGTTACCGATTTGTCAACGTGGTATGAACCGAAAAACTTGGATGATGGTTATGAAAATAATATTTGAAAATAAACAAATATAGATTCGAGGGAAGTATATACTCGTATATTGGTACAGGCCCCTTCCAATGTCCAGTCGGGAAAATAGTTTATTTTTCAAACCAACGAACCGGCTAATGTCGCAGAGATTACACCCCTCAGTCACTTTCTCTTCGATTTACTTCACGCACGGATGAAAGTGGAATACATGGTAGAATGCTAGAATTGTCCAAATTAGAATATCAAAAGTACAAGTTGGTTGTACGAGTATACTACTTTTTTGCCATTACCATATTTTTTGTGAGGAAAAACACTAAAACTATCAACCTGAGCAGGAACTATATAACTTAAAATTTAATTATGTTACCGATTTGTCAACGTGGTATGAACCGAAAAACTTGGATGACCGTTATGGAAATAATAGTTGAAAAGAAGCAATATAGATAAGAGGGAAGTATATATACTGGTGTAGGCCCCTTCCAATGGCCAGTCAAGAAAATAGTTTATTTTTCAAACCAACGAACCGGCTAATGTCGTAGAGATTACACCCCTCAGTCACTGTCTCTTCGATTTACTTCCTTAAACCCATGTGTATTTAACTTATACAACTATTATAACGTTCATAATATTATTGTAGTTATTTGTAAGTATGTGTAAGTATTGATAAGAATAACTTAAACAGAATTTTCAAAATTAGAAATTCTAATGGTTTGTATTAACCTTTGCGTCTGTCTACAAAAATCAGTAGCTGAAGTGGAAGGAAAGGACTCTTATTAGGTTCTAACAAGGCAGTTCTAAGCGGCACTTACGGACACGTGTCACGAGCATTTAACGGCTCACTTATTATCGTTACATGAATTTTATTTAACCTTCTGTTGCATTCGCCTCAAAAGTGTACCAAGTGGTAGTGATCATTGTTTCAAAGGACATTGCAAGAAACATTTCTCGCTTCGAAATAACAACCGAGCTTAATCGAACGACAAACTGAACACTAACGAGTAGACAATGTAAACCCACTTGTAGCTCTACTGTGAGAGGTCTTGTTCGGAGAACGATATCCAATCTAATACCCAAATCCAATAAGCGGAAACGCCGAGTTCAGTATAATGACCGAAGTTCCTGCTACATTGAATACGACTTAATTAAGTTGGTACAAATCAAATCGGTTTTTCTCCTATTGAACTTGTTTCTACTACCAAACCTTTACAGGATTATCGATAAATGGGAGGAAACGCTGCATGAATTATTATTCTTTGTCTGAAGTTTGTTTTGAGGATGGAAGGATTCTTAAGTAAAGAGTTCTTAAAAGAGATTACCGGACTTTTGCCATCATTCATTGAAACAATCGAAGATCAGTAACACTATATTTTGATATCTGTAATCTGATGTCTTTCTTAATTAGATAATTAACCTAAAAAATAACAACAATCTAGGTTAAAATAAACAACTACTGCTAATATTTCTTATTACTAATTAAATAAATATTCTCACTTGACTAATATAGAGTAAAAAAACTACCCCAAACAAATTAATATACAGTTCCAACGTATTTTGAAGGATGTACATACAATTAAAAATTGTTTGCGTATTATTTTGGTATTTATTAAACACATTCCTGGTGTCAATATATCATGTATCATAAAAGAAGAGGTTTTCTTTAATTGGTTTGTAGTAAAGATTATGCTATTCCCTCAAATTACAGAAAGGAACTTAACGAAAAGGTTTAATTTGCAAAATAAAAAGATTGGTAAATTTAAGCCAAAAGAAATTATTTTTATACACAGTCTTTTACATTTTAATTGTCACTATAAATACTGCTTATTTACACTAGAATAAAGTAATTGCAATTTCACCTAGACATAACAGTCATATTTTCACGAAACAGAGTCCCAAATACAATATAAATTTCAAGTTGCTTTCTAATTTCTTTCAGTTATTAAAATAAATAAAAAGTTTGTTTCAATTATAAATATTATCAGTTGTATGATTGAAATATTTCCATTTATAGTGCTTTAGTGATCAGTAATTCAGTATTTTGAAAAAAAATGTGTTTAACTACGGGTTAATACAAATAAATAGGTATATTTAAAAGAATAAATGATGATACTTATGAATTAACCTAAACAACAGGATATGTTAACTTGATATATAACCCTGTTATGAGACACGTGGTGTGGCATACTCCTTTGTAGTAACCTGCAATAATTGTTGGCTAATTGCTCTAGACTAGTTACAGAATTTAACTAACTGATAATATCCAAATAACCTATTTGTCATGCATAAATAGATGAAATGAAAGAGAAAATAATTTGAATAGTAAAGTAAGCTTATGGCTCTAAAAGAATTTTGAGGACATTATGGATTAATGCACACAAAAAACAATAGGAAACTGAATTCAACTTTATCCAACAGTTTTTTCAACAGTCAAAGAGTTTTTTCATTAGAAACTAAGCATATAGTAAGAATAGACCTACATTGAAATAGTGAGCGAACAAGTAGTTACAAGAATAAAACTATTGTTCATAGTTTCAACACGATCAATGAGGTCAAGGCGAATAAAGTCAACACTTCTATTTGTGATAATAAAAGAGATCTACAGTAGAATTTGAGTCTTGTAACAAAGATTTAACGGGTCACTTTATTCAGTAAAAATCACAATAATCCGTTTACGGTATCAAGTTTGTCGAGTTTATTAGATCTCAGTCTGGTTGAAAAAACCATAAATATCTCAAGAGTGCTTGGTAAAATAAACAATTCTCGTTGCGGAATAACTGCTGAACTTAATCTAACGACAAAATGTACACTAACGAGCAGACAGTGGAAAAACTGCTTACAGTTCCACTGCGACAGGACTAGTTCGGAGAACGTTGTCCAATCTAATATCCAAGTCAAATAAGCGGAAACGCAGAGTTCAGTATAATGAACAAAGTTCCATACTGAACGTTGAATACGACTTAATTAAGTTGGTACAAGTCAAATTTTGTACCTATTGAAAGTGTTCCTATTGGGAATACACAGAAACTTCCTGTATGATTATCTGCTGTCTGTCAGCAAGACATCTCAAGATTGAAATTACCTTTAGTTAGACATTAAATGATGCGTGCGACCAGAGGCAAGCCTATTGAAGGACACGTGGCATACTAATATGATGTTATATTGACACAAAGATAGTACAGTTGTCTTCAATATGGATCCGATATTCAAACTCGAACGTTTTAATCTCACACTGTTGGGCAATTGCAATTTGTACCGTCGACGAAAGCAAATTGAAACCGCCTTCAATATAGGTATTGTTGTTCCTGCAGAGAACACGCTCAATATGTATAAAATCATTTAACTTGTACCAACGTAATTAATTCGTACTCAATGTATCAAAAACTTTGGTCATTATACTGAACTCGGCGTTTACGCTTATTGGATTTGGATGTTAAATTGGATTAGGGATATTAAGGAGAAAGGGAAATTAAGGACAGAGACACAAGGTGAGTTTATACTATATATAGTATATTAGCACAGGAAGGTTCCAATGTCCAGTCGGGAAAGGGTTTATTTTTCAAGCCTACGAACCGGCAATTGCCTCCAGGATTAAAACTCTCAATCACAGATCTACTGATTTAGTTTTCTGCACTCATTATACTTTTCTCCTAACCCCTTACAATTTAGTACTATTGTGTTTTATATAGGTTTATCCAGTCTATTATAATTATTTGTTGGATAGAAGTTCTACATCAATTCAGGAATTGTTTTCAAACAAAAAGCATGCTAAGTTCTAGAACAGCTTGATTTGTACGAACTTAAATAGACACAGCATTTATTGCAACAGAAACCTGAGATGTCTTGCTGACAGACAGGCAGACAATCATACAGGAAGTTTCTGTATATTCCCAATAGGAACACTTTCAATAGGTACAACATTTGACTTGTACCAACTTAATTAAGCCGTATTCAATGTAGCAGGAACTTCGGTCATTATACTGAACTCGGCGTTTCCGCTTATTGGATTTGGATGTTAGATTGGATATCATGTTCCGAACAATTCCTATCATAGTCGTTCGTGTTCCTCGTTAGCGTTCAGTTTGACGTTTGATTAAACTCGGATGTTATTTCGAAGCGAGAAATATTTATTGCAAGTTCCTTCTTCACTTCCTGGTTCACAACTATTTGATAGACTTTTGAGGCGACAGGCAATAGAAGGATAAATATAAATTCTTGTAACGATAAGAGGCTCGTTACACGTGTCCGAAAATGCCACTTAGAACTGTCTCGTACGAGTCCCTTCCTTTACTTCCTTCCACTTCAGTCGCTGGTTTTATAGAACGATGATTTACGATCCGGTTGTAACATTACTATATTGTGGTTGGTTTACATTTTAAAGTGGGTCATCCAAAGTGAGTTTTGAAGTTTCTAACGTGATATGAATAGTCTAACTTCTTAATTGAAAGGAACACAACTACTATATGACTATACTTATGATTACTATACATGGATTTGTTACATTTCATTTATTACTTAAAGAGTTAGAATTTTATATATAACACTGTTTTATATATGGATACGTAATATATTTAGAAATAAGTTATGATTTAATTTAATATGAATCGTATTCAATCAAATAACTTACTCTGCCTAATTATTACCAAGCTTGCACATTTGCGCAAAACATCTCTAGAACCAAATGCCAAAGTTGTTGATTGTTATTTTAAAGACCACTATCTTACTCATATATTATGTTTTACACTTAGAAACTTTAACCCTGAAAATAATTTCCTATGATGAACAAGATCGAAACCTGTGGATAAATATAGGCCAAGAAAGGTGTCCACTAATATTATAGCGCGTGTCACAACGTTCTTGTATGACTAGTCTATTTTAACCTAGTTTGTAATAATTTTATAGGACTATGTACCTGAAGAAGAGTTTCAGATTGCAGATCTCTAAACGTAGTATTACTGATTTTGTGTATCACTGGTGGCAAATTTCCAGAAAATCTTGTTATCTTCACAATATTATAGCTATTTCTAGTAGACCATCGTCCGAGTTATATAACGCATATTACATTGGCAATAAACAAAATTCCAGATACAAATTTATTATTTTGTTTTTACACTAAATTCTAAATGTCTACAACACACAAAGATAACAATAGGCCGAAATTAATTTTGTAAATTTTTGTGACACTGCGACAGCTACATTTTCGGTATTTTTAAGAATATTATAAGTACGGGAGAGATGTGCTAACTGACGGTTCATCAACATCCTTGAGGATACGGACATGAAACTTGGTACATACAATCTTCAACATCTGGGTTCCGCCCCACTAGCCTCTAAAGTTATGAACATCGCCTTAAGAAATGCAATGAAGCAAGATTTTTTTATTAATTAAAAGAGTCCTTTAAAATGTAATCAACTGTTCTATTTAAACATTATAATAAGACAAAATAATTATATGTTTTATTAATTTAGGTACTATTTTCATTTTTTTTAATTTATAATCTTGAAAGACTTATAGTAAGTGTAAAATAGCAACACTTCTTGTTTCAAACTTTTCTGTAATCACTGGTAACAGAGGCTATCCAGAGAAGAGAATTTGAATGTTTAGTTTAAATGTACTTTCAGCTGCATATTTTATAAAATAGCGCTTGATCAGTAGTGTAATGCAGATATCAAAGACAAAGTTACTATCTAACATATACTACAGATTTAAAGGCTGTTATAAAACCCAGCTGAGTTGTTTTTGACCGATTTAGGTTAACTAAAATAAAATACTATATCTAGATCAACTAAGGCCCAAAAGCATCTTTGACATGAGTAAATTACAATGGCCATAATTATAAACTTATTGACGAATTAGGCTTCTCAGCCCTACGCATGTATATATTTCCTTTGTTGAGAAAACAATAAATTCAATTAAAGCTGCGAAAATTTAATTTATTGAAACCAGGAGTGCACATACAGGGCACAAAAGCAGAAAATACAACCTATTTACAATTTCCTTTAACACCTGAAGCTTTTCCATTTCAAGATTACATAGAGGACCATAAGTAATTTTACTAAAAAGGTAAGAACTTTGACTTTAAGGGACTCTTTTATGCTGGCCTGATTTAGTTCTAATCATTAACTTTTCTTAATCCGTGGAAATATTAAAACGACTAGCATGAATTATTGAAATATTTGACTTATCTCACAGGTACTTATAAAAACTGTTTCACGCTCCTACGTTCGAGTCCCAAAACACTTAAATAACAATGAATCAGGATATTGGAATATTTTTTCAGTGACTTTCACTTATCTTAGGATTGTTTAGAATGTCATTTAAAAATACTATGTTCAGAGTGTCCTTTTTCAGAAGGCTATCCCGTACGGATCTGCTAGTATCTAATATTTTAATATATACTAATATGTATTCAAACATAACATTATGTATCTTTCAATAAGGGGGTTGAAATATTGATAACACATTAGAAACTTTAAACATCATATTGGAGAAGCCACTTTAAGAGTGTAAACCAACCACAGTATAGTAATGTCACAACAGAATTGCAACCTATTATTCTATAAAAATCAGCGATTAAATGGAAGGAAGGGATTCTTATTAGAATCTAACGAGACAGTTTTAAGTGGTATTTACGGACACGTGTTTACGGCCTTTATTATCGTTACAAGAATTTATATTTATTGTTCTATTGCTTGTCACTTCAAGCAGTAACGATCCTAGTTTACAAGGGCGTTGTAGAAAACATTTTTCACTTCGAAATAACATCCGAGTTTAATCGATCTACAAACTAAACATTAACGAGTAGGCAATGTAAACGCCACTTGTACCTCTACTGCGAGAGGACTTGTTAGGCGAACGATATCCAATCTATTATTTAAGTCCAATAAGCGGAAACACCAAGTTCAGTATAATAACCAAAGTCTCTGCTACATTGAGTACGGCTTAATTAAGTTGGTACAAATCAAATCGGTTTTGCTGAGATACGCGTGTTCTCCTACAAACGTTCACAGGGTTTTTGATAAATGGAAGGAAAGGCTGAATGAATTATTACTCTTAGTCTGAAGTTTGTTTTTTGTCATAAGAAAAATTCCTTTCTCCGAAGGGAAACTAACCTTACACAACTATAATCCAGGTTACAATAAACAAATAATGCTACTATTTCTTATTACTAATCTAAGATATATACTCACTTGACTAATATAGAGTAAACATAAGCCACAAATAAATTAATATAAAGTTTCAACAAGTTTTATGAATGTTTTAAAATTAACTATTGATTGCGCACATTATCTTGGTATTTATTAACATGTCTGGTATCAACATATCATAAAAGAAGAGAGTTTATTTGAATTAGTTTGTAATTAAAATTATGCTACTCTTTCAATTTATGGAAAGGAATGTAACGAAGGGGTTTCTTTTGCAATGAAAAATCATAGTTTGGGACATTTAAGACAACAAAAACGATTCCTATACACAATCTTTTATATTTTGATTCTCTTTATGGCTAGTGCTTATTTACATTTAAGTAAATTAATTACAATTATAACATAAGGCCATAATAAGTCCCAAATACAAAAATTTGAAGTTGTTTTTTATTTCTCTTCTTAATTTTGAAATAAATGAGACTTGTCTTAATAATAAATGTTATCACTTTTATGAAAATAAATGGGATTATTAATTATTACGAATTCTGTAAAGCTTCCTTCCATTTATTGTGCTTTACTGTTAAGTACTTCCGTATTGAAAAAAACGTTTGGAACTACGGGGTTAAACAAAAAATTGGTACTTGTAAAATGAATAGAGGATGACACTTCTGAATTTTCTGGAGCAACTAGGTATGTTAACGTGATAGAGTGGAATACTTCTATTTAGTAAACTACAATAAGATTTAATCAAACTCTCTTGAGTAGTTACATAACATAACTGCCAAAAATCCCCAAATATACGGTTTGCCAAGAATGAATAAATGCAATAAAAAAATAAATAATTTTAAACAGTAAAGTAGGTTTATGACACTAAAAGAATTTTAAAGACGTTACTGATAAGTGCACCTATAGAATCCAACTTTATCCTGAAATCCAATGAGTTTTTCATAAAAACTAAACACGTAGTAAGAATACAATGGATGACCTACATTAAGATAGTGAGCGAACAAGTAGGTCACAAAAGACTATTGTCCATACTTTCAACACGATCAGTGAGATTAAGGCGAATAAAGGCAACACTTCTATTTGTGATAATAAAAGAGATCTAGAGTGGCATTTAAGACATGTAACAAAGATTACTTATCCGTTTATCGTTTCAAAGGTTTGTTCAATTTAATAGATCAAAAACCGCGCGTAAACCCTTCTATCTTAAGAGTGCCAGTTAAAATACCTAATTCTCGTTGCGAAGTAATAGCTGAACTTTATCAAACGACAAACCGAACACTAACGAGTAGGCATTGAAAACACTGCTTGCAGTTCTACTGCGATAGGACTAGTTCGGAGAAAGATATCCAAGTCCAATAAGCGGAAACGCCGAGTTCACTGTAATGAACAAAGTTTCCGCTACATTGAATACGACATAATTAAGTTGTTACAAATCAAATCGGGTTAGTTCCTATTGAGCGTGTTCTCTGCAGGATCAACAGTACCTGTATTGAAGGCGGGTTTCAATTTGCTTTCGTCGACGATATAAATTTCAATTACACAATACTATGAGATTAAAGGTTTAGAGTTTAAATATTGAATCCATATTGCTGACACCTGTACTATCTTGGTGTCAATATAACATCGTATTAGTATGCCACGTGTCCTTCAATAGGCTTCCCTCAGGTCGCACGCATCATTTAATGTCTAACTAAAGCTCATTTTCAATCTTGAGATGTCTTGCTGACAGACAGCAGATAATCATACAGGAAGTTTCTGTATATTCCCTCGGCAGACAAAATACGACATTCTTCCAGCCTCTTATTATTAGTGACGCTCAACCATATCCATTGTATTGACATTAACAATTATACGCCACGTAACAGGCAACGCTGAGTTTGTATGAAAAATGTCAAACGTATAGCTCATTTCATGTTAACTCTAACTATAAAATTTTTTTTGGCACAACGTGGTACTTTCACATTTGTGATCATTAAATTAGGTTTTATATTTTTAATTTAGGTCAATCATATTCCTATCTTGTTCATAAACTGTTAAATTTAATAATTAATATTCTGAATCTTCCCCCAATTCATTAGTAAAGTAACGTCAGTGTCTTAATCACTCTACCACTGCTTATTAAAATCTTGATCCGCCACAGTGCAATGTGTTAGTACCAAAAGGTTTATTCACACCAAACTCAGCACAAGCGTTCATATAACTTTCAGAGGCTTTTGGTCACAGCTCGTATACTAACAGTGAAAGTTAGGTTACACACACACACACCATAACTTCGCTAAATAGATTAATTTGTTTAAATATCATGTTTGTATAATTATAGTAAAATATTTATGTTAGACTGTACACTAACAGTATAAAGAACAGTGTCAGCAACGTCTACTTCTACAGTATAGTATCTTTTGCGTACATCTCTCCAAGACAGCAAATGGGTGAACGAAGTTTTATTGTCATGACAGCATGAGCTATCTATGAAATATAAATTAGTAATGACATTTAAGCATTGGCTTTTTATTCGAGTCATTTGAAATTGCTTATCTCCTTTTCCATTATCCTTCATTAAATACGCTTTAGTAAAACACTCAAACGTGTCTAAATATATTTTCAGTCACTAAGGTTCTTCTAAATGGACCATGATTTTTGTATTGAGCATAACTAAACATGAAATGATCTTTAGAGCATTGTGATATTTTTCATAGGGGCGCTGCGTGATTTACAATTCTTTTACAAATGTTTGTTATTTAACTTATTAATTTCTATAAAATAATCCATCGAGGAAATAAAGTTTATGTTCTGTTTTGTTAAATCACGAGTATATTACTTTAAAACAAATCGTACATCAATACTTAAATATATGTAGTCCTATTCCGGCTATTTCGTTAAAACATCATAGACAGATAAAATGTAACATCATTTATTGATCAATTAATTCATTTAACTCTAATATCTTATCTCCTGTCCACATCTAAAAATTCTACACAATTATTACTTAAGTTAGAAGTTTACACTTGTACTTGAAAAGTATAAAATATTTCTAAGAAATAAACTTTAGGCTATTTCAGTATCAAACTATGAGTAATTGTATTACATTATTATTTTTAATGTATGAAAACATGTTTTCTAAATCCATTTAAAACTTAAGATTCGATGATCTATTTGTCATAAGGAATTCATTTTTTGTGACAAATTATGATTATCATGTCGTGATGGAAATTAAGGACACCAACCCAAGGTGAGTTTATATATTAGCACAGGCCAGTTACAATGTCCAGTCGGGAAAGGGTTTTATTTTTCAAGCCAGCGAACCGGCAAATGCCTCCAAGATTAAAACTCTCAATCACAGATCTACCGATTTAGTTTTCTGCACTCATTATACTTTTCTCCCAACCACTTAATATTCGTTCCAATAGTGATTTTAAATTATATAGGTTTATCTAATCTATTAATAATATTTGTTGACTATAAACTCTAATTAACAGGTATTATTTCCAAAAAAGGGCTTACATATAGAGCAACTTAATTTGTACGAAACTGAATTAGGCAGCGATCCTTGTAGCAGAAATTTTTAGTCGTTTATACTAAATTCAACATATCTGCTTATTGAACTTGGATATTGGATTGCATATCATTCTAGGATTAGTGTTCTGTTTATCGTTCAAATTAAGTCCGCTATTATTTTGAGAGGGAAATTGTATTGTAGCAACAATTCGTAAGATATGTAACTTTCATAGTTACTGCAAACTCGGACCGATTTGAGTTGGAAAAATTTGAAATGACAGTTGACAAAGAATCCAATAATAAATGTAATTTCTTGTTCAAAGTCCTTTAAGACTTTGTTGCAAAAGTAGAACACATGTCCTTAAAGAGATCCTAGATCTGTCTCGTTATAAACAAATATAAGAGTTGCCCTCGCTCGTCTTGGGTTTGTTGATAAGATTAAAAAGAAAACAACACAAATGTTTTGTTTCGAACTATCTACTAATATTTACTCACAAAGATCTAATGTTCAATGCCACATAATCTTTAACTAAAGCCATATTTATCCTAAATTCTTTTTTTATTAAATTATTATCTTTATTCGAAATGTTTAGTAATGTTTATTTAATCTAAGAGCATTATCATCTATCCACTAACTATTTGATAAGTTAAACAACACTATAGGACGTGTATATATGCCTCAAGGAATTATATAAGCCATCTTGGCTCATTAAATATTTGTAGCCAAACTATATCTAGGCATTACACAAAAAGATAGTATTGTTTGAGTTTATGATAATTAAATTATCTTGACATTTACACACGTTTTACATATTAGTGTATATCTCATTCAGCCGTTAAAGTAACAAATAACAAACTCAGTTATTTCGGAACTTTCAAAAGTCTTGTACTATTCGTTTTAAACATACCTCTTTGTGTATAAACATAGTAATTCAAAACTTTGTCAATATATAGTAAAGCATCACATATGGAAGGAAGCTATTCAGAGTTCATAAACATTGATGACATTTTTTTTTTTATTAATAGCATTAATAATTAAAATCAGTCTCTATACTTCCCAATATAACAAAGAAAAAAACTAAATTTGTCTTATCAAAATTTAAACTACATTTAGGCCAAACTTTCATGTTTCATGAACATATGACAGTTAATAATAATTAATTTAAATAAATTGCGTCTAAAATTTTAAAAGATTATTATGATATAACGAGGCAGTTCTAAGTGTAATTTACAGTCAATTTTAACGAGCCTCTTATCGTTACAAGACTTTATATACAGGGTGTATATTATGTCTGTAAACACCCAAATATATCCTTTAATAATTTAAATATAAATTTGAAACCTCTTACAATCGTGATAGAGATTGGGCATCTACTTTTTGGAACAATGTTTTGTTATGTCACACCAACGGGGGACGTCCTGCCGAGGGTATCGTGAATATTCTTAATGGAAGCCTATACCTTTTGATACATAATTTTAAAGGTAATAGCTTACTGAATATTGAATGCCACAAACCGCATCTCAAGGGAATTATTCTATCAGAAAATAGAGCATTTTTAGTATTGAAAATTTACTGATGTTCAACAATGTAATTTTAACATGGTTCTTGCCACAAAATGTGTTACACTAATTTTTTAGCATTTTTTTTAAATGTTCAATTAAATAAAACAAAAATTTCATTTTAAGCTGGTTCTATTAGCACAAATTTGCCAGTTTTTATTACAGTACAATTATGGAAATACTTATGTTATTGATTTCTTATTACAAATAAAAAATAATGTATGCTGTTAGAAAAGTCTTACAACAAACGTTTTACCTGCATTTGGTGTCAAAGCAATTGTTCGAACTGTGTTCCTTCTACGGTTTGACAATGAGCCAATCTTGTGTAAAATGATTCGACAGAGTTGCCTAACATTTCTTCAGTTATCAAAGCAATCTCCTCTATAATCCTGTTTCTTAGGTCTTCTAAATTATGAGGCTTTCTTCTATAAACATTGGATTTTAAATGACCCCATAGGAAATCTTGGAGGCCATTCGATTTCTCCTCTTCGGCCAATCCATTTATGAGGAAACCTTAAATCCAAATACTCTCTTACCTGTCTCCCATAATGGGGTGGAGCACCATCCTGCTGAAACCATACATTATCAAAGTATTCTCCTGATGCAATTTGAATAGCTGGGATTATTTCATTTTGGAGCATATTGTAGTAAAGTTCGGCATTTAAATTTCCATTGATGAAAAAGGGTCCAACAATTTTTGTTACCTAAAATTCCACACCATACGTTCAGTTTTTGTGCTGTGAATGGGACTCAGTAATCCAATGTGGGTTTTCACTAGCCCAGTAACGGCAATTGTGCCTGTTAACATTGCCATTTAGGAAAAAAGTTGCCTCATCAGAAAATAGTATGTTGGTCAGAAAATCTCTATTGTCATCACATTTGCGCATCACAAGTTCACAAAACTCAACTCTTCTGTCGTAATCATCCTCACTTAACTGTTGGACTAAATGAACTTTAAATGGTTTGTATTTATTAATTTTCAAAATCTTACTCACAGACATAGGGTGCATATCATGTTGCTGTGCAGCTTTTCTGAGCGATGTATGTGGGTCTTCAATAAATGTTTGCAAAACATCTAGTGCATGTTCTTCATCTGTTGCAGATTGTATCCTACCCGACTTTGGCCGATTACGTACACTCCCTGTCATTTCAAAACGCTCAATAGTTTTTGATATTGTTGAAAACACTTATGGGATTCCTTTCTGGGAAAGTGTCATTAAACAAATTACAAACTTCCCGATAAGATCTTTGACGATCGCCATATCCCTCGCATCATCAACAGAGTAATTCGTTCTCTTTCAGACAATTCCATTAAAATGCCAAATAAAAACTGAACTACTGTAATTAGATAACTTGTTGACAGCAATGCTTCAGAGACACTGATTAACTCGACAGGAATGATATGACCTTTGTCCATTTGTAATTCCCAAGCTTAGACCTGTCTAGTGAAAGCTCCATGCTCAACAAACTGAAACCTGTAGACCAGATGATTAATAACACAATAATGTTTCTCATAGGCTAGTGACCTTTGTCTCTTTAAACCTTCCTGCTGACTGGAAAACACCAAGTACAGATTCATAAGTAATCAGAGAAAGTGACTCATAAGTTTTATTCATTGTAAAAAAAACTGGTAAATTTGTACTAATGAAACCAGCTTAAAAATAAATTGTTTATTTTATTTTTAATTGAACATTTAAAAAATGCTAAAAAATTAGTGTAACACATTTTGTGGCAAGAACCATGTTAAAATTACATTGTTGAACATCAGTAAATTTTCAATAATAAAAATTGCTCTATTTTCTGATAGAAATAATTCCTTTGAGATGCGGTTTGTGGCATTCAATTCAGTAAGCTATTACCTTTAAAATTATGTATCACAAGGTACAGGCTTCCATTAAGAATATTCACGATACCCTCGGCAGGACGTCCCCCGTTGGTGTGACATAACAAAACATTGTTCCAAAAAGTAGATGCCCAATCTCTATCACGATTGTAAGAGGTTTCAAATTTATATTTAAATTATTAAAGGATATATTTGGGTGTTTACAGACATAATATACACCCTATAACATTCGGCTTACGCCTCAAAAGTGCAACATGTATTAGCAATCGTAATTTACAAGGTCATTGCAGAAAACATTTTTCTCTTCGAAATAACAGCCGAACTTAATCGAACGACAAACTGAACGTTAACGAGTAGACAATGTAAATCCCACTGCGAAAGGACTTGTTCGGAGAACTAACCAATCTAATATCTGAGTCCAATAAGCGGAAACGCCGAGTTCAGTACAATGACCAAAGTTCCTGCTACATTGAATACGACTTAAATAAGTTACTACAATTTAAATCAGTTTTGTACTTATTGAGCTTGTTCTGTGTAGGAACAACAATGTGTATTTTGAAGGCGGGTTTCAATTTGCTTTCGTCGACAATTCAAATTGCAATTACTGAAAGTATGAAGTTAAATCCTTTATATTTAAATATGTATTTTCACATGTTTCTTACAGTAGTGTCCCGTAAAATACGAGTACTTAAGGAAAAGGAACTTATAATATATTATTTAAATGATTCCAGGAAGCTATATCGAACCGGGCAATCTTGTAAATCTAATACACCTAAGTACGTAGTTAAGAAAATTATAAATAAAAATTTTTACTTGGGTACGTCATCTAATATATGCTACTCTGATATAGTGTTTGTGTCTAGGTTCGTTGTTTACATTTGATTATGGGGCGAGAGTGTCCAGCAAGGTCTGCAACTTGGTCTTGAGCACTCGTAGTAAATACAAATGTAAAGAATTGTTAATTTTCTTCTTAATTTCTTCGTAATTTTCTATTTAACTTTTTTCATCATATTCTAGGTGGCGAAGGACAATCTGCATTGTATGAGCAAACCCGTTTTTTTTTATCTATAAAAGGATGTTAGGTAGGAAAAGTTATTGTAAGCCGTGCTAGATTAAAATAGGTGAATATCAAAAGAGTTTAAAATATAAAACGATATATTTTCCTCGAATTATATTTTTCCAAGCTTGATATACCTAAAATCCAATCGCCAAACACATAAAGAATGTCTATATCTCCACAAGACAACTGGATAATGACTTTTAAATTCGGTACTTTTAAGAGACTATTTATAGTCAGCTGACGCTGATTTAACACATTCACGTGACTGACTGTTAGTTAAAGCGTGTAAAGCTAAGAAAAAATATCTGAAACAAATATTCATTTCGAATTTTTAATCCTTTAGGAACTTCCCTGTTACGATCTCCACCGAAACTAGGCTAGCCCCACAGTAAATATGTAATTCAAGAAGAACTAGACTGATAGGTTATACATTGCAAATGGGTTTTCTGCTCCTTGACTATTATTTTTATTTTATTACTATAGAAACTACCCAGATTTGCTTCCAAGAATAGTCCATCTAAAGAATTTTTCAAAATTCTATGAATTTGAATATGCTCTACATTTTTTAACACTTATTCGTGTAACTTGGGTTGTAAGAGTGTTATACGCTCACTCAACAGGCTTCGCGAACTTACGCAAGCACGCCGAAATTATTTATTTTTCATAAGTAGGGGAACACTTTACTCGAACAAATTATACTGCAGGTGCCTTAGTTGAGTTTGTTATGTTGTCCCAATGAAGTAAATCATACATACGTGTTTGTGAGAAGCCTATTTCAGTATGCCAGTCTTTATTTTCAGGACACAATCTACTTCTGTCTAAAAGATGGAGTAAAATCCCAACTTCCAGCTTTTCCCTTTAGACCATCTTCTCCCTAATATGTCAACCCGTTCTCAAGGTAATGTGCGGAAAACCCCACGCGCACTGTATGTGTAGGTTGACATATGTAGCGGGCGTGCTTTGACATGACCTTTCAATCGGCTTTACTTACTGGTTTCGCTTTGGCTCATTCAAAAACATAACGAAAACAAATTTATTAACATTTTATGCAAGAAAAGGGAAAGGCCAATCCCATCCTTACCAGTTGTTATCTAAGGTATTATTAATACAAGTTTCCGATTCAAAATAAGAGCTGTGCTTTTAATTCGTGCCATGGTCATATCACTGATCCAAAATCTAAATTGAAAGAAAAAGATAATGCTCATTCATATAAATTAATATATATGGTCGTCTATTCTATACTACTCTCGTACACTAATCTATAAAGAGTGAAACTATTAATTTCCTTAAGGAAATTAATGAAATTAATAATTTATTTTCGCTGGTGTTCGTGTTTCGAATGTATGAATATGTGTAAACCTGATACTACACAGTATATGCTCTTTCTGTCTAGTTCCATTTACCATCGTCATGGTTACAAAAGGTATAACAAACGTTTCGAGGATTGGAATCTACCCTCTTCGTCATGTGGGGGAGGTATTAAAACACACAAAAATAGAGAACAGAAAGAAGAAAAGAATGGAAAGGAAGGAATTCAAACATATCCAAAAGCTGCTTGGAGTCTAGTCCAGGAGTTGTGACTGCGGAGAATGCAAGTCCCAAGCACAAGGCACGGCTACGAGAAACACAATCACACATCACACCAACCGGCACAGATGAAATTGGGATACTAGAACGCTAAAATTATCCGAATTAGAATGACATCAAAAGTACAAGTTGGTTGTACACTACATTTCTGTCATGAACATATTTTTCTATGAGGAAATACACTAAAACTATCAACCTGAGCAGCAACTACATAACTCAAAATTTAATTATGTTACCGATTTGTCAACGTGGTATGAACCAAAAAAACTTGGATGATGGCTATGAAAATAATAGTTGAAAATAAACAAATACAGATACGAAGGAAGTTATATACTCGTATACTGCTACAGGCCCCTTCCAATGTCCAGTCGGGAAAATAGTTTATTTTTCAAACCAACGAACCGGATAATGTCGCAGAGATTACACCCCTCAGTCACTGTCTCTTCGATTTCGTTTCTTAAACTCATGTGTATTTAACTTATACAACTATTCTAACGTTCATAATAGTATTGTAGTTATTTGTAAGTATGTGTAAGTATTGATAGAAATTCTAATGGTTTCTATTAACCTTTGAGTCTGTCTACAAAAGTCAGTGACTGAAGTGGAAGGAATGGACTCTTATTAGGTTCTAACAAGACAGTTCTAAGCGGCACTTACGGACACGAGCATTTAACGGCTCACTTATTATCGTTACAAGAATTTATATTTAACCTTCTGTTGCTTTCACTCCGAAAGTGTACCAAGTGGTAGTGATCGTAAATTCTAAGGACGTTGCAATAAACATTTCTCGCTTCGAAATAACGACCGAGCTTAATCGAATGACAAACTGAACACTAACGAGTAGACAATGTAAACCCACGTGTAGCTCTACTGCGAGAGAACTTGTTCGAAGAACGATATCCAATCTAATACCCAAATCCAATAAGCTGAAACACCAAGTTCAGTTTAATGACCAAAGTCTCTCCTACATTGAATACGACTTAATTAAGTTGGTACAAATCAAATCGGTTTTGTTCATATTGAGCGTGTTCTCCTATCAAACTTTCACAGGATTTTCGATAAATAGGAGGAAAGGCTGAATAAATTATTATTCTTTGTCTAAATATTGTTTTTTGCGATGGAAGGATTCTTAAGTAAACTGGAGTTTTCCGGATCTTTTTCCATCGTTTCATTGAATCAATCAAAGATGAGTAACACCACTTTTTAAAATCTGCAATCTAATGTCTCTCTTCGTTGGGAAATTAACCTTACACATAACTATAATCCAGGTTAAAATAAACGAATAATGCGACTATTTCTTATTACTAATCAAAGATATATACTCACTTGACTAATATAAACACAAACTACAAATATATTAATTTAAAGTGCCATCATGTTTTATGGATGTTTTGAAATCAACTATGATTGTGTACATCATTTTGGTATTTATTAACCACATGCCTGGTATCAGCATACCATAAAAAAGAAGAGAGTTTCTTTAAATTAGTGGTATTTCATAAGAGCATTTCTTAGAATAAAGATTATGCTTTCCTTCAGTTTACAGAAAGGGAACGCAAAGAAAGGGTTTATTTTGTAATACAACAATTATAGTTTTGGACATTAAGTCAACTAAAACTATTCATATACATAAGCTTTTACGTTTTTATTCTCTTTTTAAATACTCCTTATTTACATTTGAGTAAATTAATTACAAATGTACCATAAGATCATAATAGTCAGATTTCCACGAGGCTGAGTCCTAAATACAATCTAAATTTGAAGTTGCCTTTGAATCTCTCTCTTTAATTTTCAAATAAATGAGTCTTTTTTAATTATAAGTGTTATCACATTTATGAAATAACTGTATATTGATTGTTAGGAATTCTGTAAAGCTTCCTTCCATTTATTGTGCTTCACTGGTTAGTACACTTCCGGATCCAAAATAAAACGTTTTGGAACTGTAGATTTATAAAAATACATTGGTATTTGTAAAATGAACAAAGGATGATCTTTCGATGATACTAATGCATTTTCCGGAAATAACTGGGTATGCTCACGTGATACAAGCCTGTTGCGCGAAGCATAGTGTGGAATATTTCTATCTAGTAAACTACAGTAAAATTATGACCAAACGCTCTTGACTAGTTACAGAAATTAAACTGAAAATAAAACCCAACATACACTGTTTGTTAAGCATGAATAATTAAAATGAGAAAGGAAATTATTTGAAAATAGTAAAGTAATCTTATGAGACTTTACGAGTTGTTAATAAACTACAGATAAGTACACAAAAAAGTAAGTTTACGAATTGAATTAAACTTTATCCAAAGCTATTCCAACAGTTAAGCAGTTTTTCATGAGAAACTAAACACATAGTAAGAATACAATGGATGATCTACATTGAGATAGTGAGCTACAAATAGTTACGTCACAAGACTATTGTTCATAATTTTAATACGATCTAAGAGTTCAAGACGAGTAAAGGCAACACTTCTATTTGTATCTATAAAAGAGGTCTAGAGTGGCATTGAAGACATGTAACAAAGATTTAACGGGCAACTTCATTCGTTACAAATAATACTTATCTGTTTATCGTTTTCAAATAGTTGTCGAGTTTTTTTTTTTTATTTGTGAAAACCCATATATCTTAAGAGTGCCTGTTAAAATAACTATTTCACGCTGCGAAACAACTGCAAAGCTCAATCGAACAACAAACTGAGCACTAACGAGTAGGCATTGAAACCACTGCTTGCAGTTCCTCTGCGATAGGACTAGCTCGGAGAACAATATCCAAATCTAATATCCAAGTCCAATATGCGGAAACGCGGAGTTCCCTGTAATAACCAAAGTTCCTGCTACATTGAATACGACTTAATTAATTTGGTACAAATCAAATCGGTTTGTTTCTACTGAGCGTGTTCTCTGCAGGAACAACAATACCTGTATTGTAGGCGAGTTTTAATTTGCATTCGTCCGGCGATGCAAATTGCAATTACTCAACAGTATGAAATTAAAACGTTCGAGTTTGAATATTGGATCTGTATTTATGACAACTGCACTATGTGGTTATAATTAAAACATGGTAGGAGTGAGGCACATTTTAAGTCAAAAACTTGCTGACAGACATAAATACAGATAATCATATAAAACTTTTGTATATTCTCTCCGAAGACAAAAGACAAAATTGTGCCAGCCATAGGAAAGGACGTTTCATGCAAAATTTAAGCTCTAGCTATTGAATATTTTCTTGGCACACGTGATGCTTTCAAATTTGAGCTCATTAAATTGGGGTTTATATTACTGTTTCTAGCGTATTCCTACCTTGTTCGTAAATTGTTAAAATTTGTAAATAATTTTCCCAATCTTTCCCTAATTCATAGGTAGAGAAACGCCAGTGTCTTAATCATTCCACCACCGCTCATTAAAATCTTGATCCGTCACAATGCAACATTGCGGCTCAGACAAAATAATATAATAAATTTGTCATTAGAATTAATTGTTGTGAACATTTGTGATTTTCATGTTAATGGTATTGAAAAGAACAACATACTAAATTTTACTGTAAAACATCCCATATAATCCTAATTATAATCATGCTTTCTGTTTAATTGTCTTTTTTTTCTCCTATGGGGAAAAGGGAAATTCTCCAATTGGGAAATAGGGAAATTAACGACACAGACAAAAGGTCAGTTTATATATTAGCACAGGCCAGTTGCAATGTCCAGTCGGTAAAAGGTTTATTTTTCAAGCCAACGAACCGGCAAATGCCTTCAAGATTAAAACTCTCAATCACAAATCTACTGATTTAGTTTCCTGCACTCATTATATTTTTCCCAACCCTTAATGGGGGTTCGGTATGCCCTATCCTTCCCATGTTAATTTGGCCAATTTTATGTACCTTTTTCTCAGAAACCTTTAAAGCTATCATAATCAAACTTTAGGACACTACTATTTAGACCTTTGTTAACATTTAGAGCGGAACAAAGTTAAAAAAAGAAGTTTTTATTTAATTTGTTGTAAATAAAAAATTTATTATTTTTTTTTGTAAAATAATTTATAATTATAATTTTTTTTTAATAAAAATTTAAAATAGATTTGTATAATGTCTTCCGCTCTAAATGTTAACAAAGGTCTAAATAGTAGTGTCCTAAAGTTTGATGATGATAGCTTTAAAGGTTTCTGAGAAAAAGGTACATAAAATTGGCCAAATTAACATGGGAAGGATAGGGCATACCGAACCTCCTGTAGTGATTTTAAAACATTTAGGTTTATCTAGTTAATTTAATAATACTTTTTGACGATAAACCCTCTATAAATGCAGGTGTTAATTAATACCAACAAAGAGCTTATTTAATAAGTTCTAAGTTCAACTTGATTTGTACGAACTTAGACAGCATTCAATGTAGCAGAAACTTTGGTCATTATACTGGATTCAACGTTTCTGCTTATTGAGCTTGGATATTGGATTGTATATCATTCTCCAAATCAGCCCTATCATATTCAAACGACTTTTAGGATTTACATTTACTTGCTAATTAGTGTTCAGTTTATTGTTAAATTAAGTCCGCAGTTATTTCAAGAGAGGCATTTTTATTGTAACAAAAATTCATAAGATATTAAACTATCATTTCTTACAAGTTCGGATTGATTTGAGTTGGAAAACTTTTGAGATGACAGTTGACAAAGAATCCAATAATAAATGTAGTTTCTTGTTTTGTGACCCGTTAAGAATTTGTTCCAAAGTAAAACACGTGTCCTGAAAGCCATTCCAGATCTGTCTCGTTATAAACAAATAGAAGAGTTGTCCTCGCTCGTCTTGGGTTTGCTGATGGGATATAAAAAAAAACACAACACAATTTTTTTGTTTGTAAGTACCTATCTACTAATATTTGCTCACAAAAATCTGATATTCAATGCCACATACTCTTTAACTAAAATCATCCTCATCCCAAATTCCTTTATAAAATCCTTATCTTTGGTTAACATTCTAAGAGCATTATCATCTACCCACTTATTCTTTTACTTGATAAGTTAAACAACATTGTAGTATTTGTATATATGTCTTAATGAATTACATAATCCACCCTGACTAATTAATTAAATATTTGTGGAATATTTATATCTTTGTTTGAATAGACATTACCCAACACATTGTATTAGTGTATCAACAGATAGTATTTTTGAGTTTATAAACAATTAAATTAACTAGACGTTGAAACACCTTTTTACAAACGTATGTAAAAATACTAATTTATTTAGTACATTCACAATTGTTAGGACTATTCAATGTAAATGTACCTTTTTTATAACTCAGTAATTATAAACGTTTTATTTCAATTTTTGCAGCATTTCTTATCAGTAAATCACCTTATATAGAAGGAAGCTTCTCATTGTTCATAAACATTGCCAACAACTTTTATTTTCGACAAATTAATAGCATTTATAATAAAAATAAGTCTTATATATTTCCCAATATAATAGAGAAAAAAATAAAAGGTTACTTATCAAAACTTTTATTCCATTTTCAACTAAATTTAATAAAATTCTTAATACTTTTTAATATTGGTATTATTATTTTGCATGAATTCGACTTAAGAATCTTTATAAAATGGCTTTAAATTGTAAAAGATTATTACATTCGTTTCCGTTGGCTTAGATTTTCCAAACAACGAGTTTTAATTGCAAATTCAATCCTTTATTTACTTTCCCCTCCGTAAATTGAAGGAATAGCATAATCATTATTACAAACTATTTCTAAGAAACTCTCTTGTTTTATGATATATGATATATTGATATTGGATAAATACCAGAATAATATACGCAAACAGTGATTTATTGTAAACAAGTAATAAATTAGATTGGTACTTGATATTAATTTATTTTGAAACTGTGTTTACTGTATTTTGGTCAAGTGTGAATATCTTTCCCAGGTTATTAAAATTAATTAATAGTACGATTTGTTTTATTTTAACATATATTATTGTTACGTGTAACGTTAGTTATCCACCTGAGAAAACGACCAGATTACAGATCTCGAAGCGCAGTTTTACTAATTTTGTTTTTACTTAACAATGGCAAATGTTTAGACAATTTCTCTTTCCTTTACAACTCTTCCATCGTCAAAAACTAAATTCTGAAAAAAAAAAAAACAATAATTCGTTTAATCTGTTCACCCATTTATATAAAACCTTGTTTAAATATCGCTATCCTACGAATTTAATAATTGTATCGCTTAAAAGTAGATTATACAAGAGAAACTAAAATTATTCTACATAATAATGTAGATGATGTTAAATACTCAAAATATCGTACTAATTTAGTATTACATTGTTTTCACTTTATTCAATCTTTTCCTATTTCTGATTTATAACAGGCTATATAGATCTAAGTATTTTTCATTTTACTTCTACTTATAAAAAATATAAGATCACCCTGAAACATAACATAACTTGTCTTATCACATTTTATTTACTATGAGTAGTATATAGTGTACAATTGTTTAACGCATCTTTTCATTTATTTTCGTATAGTAATGTTAGGGTAGTTGTAGACAGTGTATTTGAGTATACTTATTGTCCCGAATATAGTATAGTAGTATATAGGCTTCAGAAAC
This sequence comes from Homalodisca vitripennis, assembly GCF_021130785.1. Taxonomy (NCBI): domain Eukaryota; kingdom Metazoa; phylum Arthropoda; class Insecta; order Hemiptera; family Cicadellidae; genus Homalodisca; species Homalodisca vitripennis. Next base: position 13,366 of record NW_025779033.1, on the reverse strand, counting down.
CTACTTTGGTGAAAAAGAGTATCTTCCCGGATCTTGCAATCTTCTTTCTGTCTTCGATATTTCCAGTGTTATAGTGTAGTTTGCCTTATTGCAGTTTCGAATGCCTTAGGTTTCATCAGGTGCAAAAAGCTGTGACCGACATTCACAGCTTTTGGTCATTAAAGGTGATTTTATAACAGCGTTTAACTCCAATTCATTAGTTGGTCCACTCGTCACTGATGCGATCCAAAATAAAATTTAGATAGTAACCCTGTGTTTGTAATGTGCATTACACTACTGATTAAGTATTTCTAATATTATCTTAAAATTTAACCTAATATTTCTGCCTCTAGGATGAACTTCAGCTAAAATTTTCAACAGCTCTTAAGTGTCAGTTTCACATTGGATTATGTGTCGTAAATATTATTATTATTTTCCCGAATTATTAAATATTTTAGGAAAAGTTTTCTAACTTTTCTCTCCTTATACACATTCCTTGGAAATATCCGAAATGGTTTCTGAGATTAGCTCTTATAAGCACATTTAGCAATTCATTTTAATATAGAAGTTAAGAGGTCGTTGTTTTCAAGAAATTACAGACGTACATACTAAAATAAACAAGTATACGAATTTAATTCAATGTTATCCTTAGGTCAAAAGGATTTTCATAAGAAAACGAAACGCATATTCAGAATACAGTGGATAACCTTCACTGAGATAGTGAGCTAACAAGAAATACATCACACAAGACTATTTTTCATAGTTTTAACACAACCAGTGAGATCAAGACGAATAAAGTCAACACTTCTATTTGTATCTAAAATTAAGTTCTTGAGTGACATTTAAGACATGTAACAAAGATTTAACGGGTCACTCATTTCTGTAGAAATCACACTAATCCGTTTATTGTTTCCAAGTCCGCGCGAAAACACATCTATCTTAAGAGTGCCTGTTAAAATAACCAATTTTCTTTGCGATATAAAAGCTAAACTTAATGGAACGTCAGACCGAAACACTAACGAGTAGGCATTGAAAACACTACTTGCAGTTCCAATGCGATAGGACTAGTTCGGAGAACGATATCCAATCTAATATCCAAATCCAATAAGCGGAAAAGCCGAGTTCAGTATAATGAAAAAAGTTTCCTGCTACATTGAATTACGACTTAATTAAGTTGGTACAAATCAATTCGGGCTAGTTCCTATTGAGCGTGTTCTCTGCAGGAACAACAATACCTATATTGAAGTCGGGTTTTCAATTTGTTTCGTCGACGATACAAACTGAAATTACTCAACAGTGCGAGATTATAACGTTCGAGTGTAAATATTTTGATCCATTTATGACAACTGTTCTATCTTGGTGTAAATATAACGTCGTAAGAGCACGCTACATTTTGAGTCAAAAGCTTATTTCATTCTTGAGATGCCTCCCTGACAGACAGACATACAGACAGGCAAATAATAATACAGAATTCTTTTTTATATTCCCCCGGGAGATAAAAGACTAAATTGTGCCAGCCTACTATCTTTAATTGACGCTCAGCCATATTCATTTCATGGACACTCACATTCATAGAACTAATTATAATAATTACCTAGAAGTACGCCACACCACTTGTTCGTAACATGTTTCGCTAAGGTTGTATGCAAAACCTCAAACAAATAGCTCATTTCATCCTCGAGTTGCTACGCGGACGAGTAGGCAAACGGATAATCATAAAAGAATGAAGTTTGTATCGAGATGACGCATCATATGACTCATTCTTAGAGAAATTAAGTTAATGCCAAATTTAAACTCTAACTATAAAAATCTTTCTTGGAAAAACATGATGGTTTCAAATTTGTGTTCATTAAATTGGGTTTTCTATCATTGTTTCTAGCATATTCCTACCTTGTTCATAAATTGTTAAATTTTATAATTAATGTTCTGACTCTTTCCCCATCCATTAGTAGAGAGCACACTCTACCACTGCTCATAATAATCCACAATGCAATATATTAATACCAAATGGTTTAATCACAACAAACTCAACACAATGCTCAAATAAGCTGTGTGGGGGTTATTGATTACGAGCTGTATACTAACAGTGAAAGTTAGGTTACAAAAACCGTAACCTTGTTATACAGATAATATTGTGTAAATATCAATATTTGTATCATTATAGTGAAATGAGTATGTTTGATTGTATACTTTCAGTATAAATATCAGTGCCGGCAACGTCTGTACTTTTATTATGTCTTCTGCGAACATCTCTTCATCACAGTATATTTCTTAGTCGGGGAAGGAATTTTTGGTTTCATAACAACATGGGTATATTATTAATAATTTTTATCACTATTCGATTCGAAATACACCGTGATTTTTGTATTGAGGATAACAACATTTTAAATTAATTTTTAGAGAATTTTGTTTAGGGAAAATGTGTGATTTCAAATTTTGTTTTATAAATGTTGTAAGTGAAATTATTAAGTTGTATAAAAAAATTACTTTGGGGACATTAATGTCCAATTTTGCTAAATCATAGGTAGCCTATATTATTTTTTAACATGACGTACATTAAAATATAAATATATGTAGTTCCATTCCAAATATGTCATTAAATGTAAACATAAACAGATGAAATGAATCCATGGCCTATTAATCAATTAATTCATTTAACTCTAATATCTTGCCTCCTCTCAACGTCCTAAATATCCTAATATCAATAATTTTATGGCCTTAATATTTTTATTAAGAAAACAAGTTTCTAAATCCATTTACAAACATATTGTGAAGATTTGTAGGTCGTACAAAATTTTTGATATTCCACGATCTTTTCTTCATTAGAATTAATTTTTGTGACAATTTATGATTTTCATGTTAATGGTGTTGAAAAGAATAAAACAACTAAATTATACCGTAATATAACCGTACATTTATAATTATAACCAGTCTTTCTATTTAGTTACGGTTTTCAATTTTTTATTTCCCTGGTGGTGGAAAAAGGGGAAATTAAGGACATTAGAAACTTTCCAAATGTCCAGTCGGGAAAGGGTTTATTTTTCAAGCCAACGAACCGGCAAATGCCTCCAAGATTAAAACTCTCAATCACAGATCTACTGATTTAGTTTTCTGCACTCATTATACTTTTCTCCCCACCCCTTGAAAACCTATATAATCCTATAGTGGTTTTAAAATATTTAGGTTTAATCCAGTTTATTAATAATATTTTTGACTATAAAGTCTCCATCAATGCATCTATTATTTCCAAAAAAGAGCTTGCTTAATAAGTTCTAGAACAACTTGATTTGTACGAACTTAATTAGGCAGCATTCAATGTAGCATAAACTTTGGCCATTATTCTGAATTCAACGTTTCTGCTTATTGAACTTGGATATTACATTGTATGTCATTCTCTAAACCAGCCGTATTACATCCGAACGACTAGTATGATTTACATTGCCTTACTCGTTAGTGTCCAGTTTATTGTTCAAGTAAGTCCTCTGTTATTTCGAAAGAGTATTGTTTTGTTATAACACAAATCCTAATATATGTAACTTTCATTGTTTGGAAGTATCTACTAATATTTGCTCACAAAAATCTGATATTCAATACCACATACTCTTTAACTAAATCCATCCTCAACCCAAATTCCTTTATTATATACTTATCTTTATTTAACAATCTAAGACATCATCTATCCACATACTAGTTGATAATTTAAACAACACTATATAATGTGTATATATGCCTTAAGAAATTACATAAGCTACCCTGACTCATTTAATGTTTGTAGCAAATGTAAATGTTTTTTTAATAGATATTTTATACAAGGTGATTCATGAAGTTCTCCCCCCCACTTCTACAGCACATTGTACTAGTAAAAATAATGAAAAAATGTTATATAAACATAGGTCCGAAAACGCTTCGTTAGCGAGTTACAGCTAGCAAAAGATTTCGCCTGAATTCTGGGTAAAGAGTAAAATAAAGCCATACTGAACTTTTGGAAAGGTTAATTAAGTAAGAAATATCGTGGATTCTTATGTATTTTTACCTGATAAAGCTAATAAAATAGGTTTCAGAAACTGTACCTGTAGTAGTTTTTGAGGGATTCAGGGTTAAATGCAAAAAATTGGGGCACGAAACAATGTATTTTTAAGTTTGATGTACAATAACTTTGTTAAATTGGTAATAAATACATAAAATCAACAAAACATTAATTGTAGAGAATTTAATTCTGAGAAAATTGATATAATCAAAGTCTAAAATAAAACAGAAATAAGTACCAAAAAATCGATTTTATTCAGTATAATACATTACTAGCTGTAAAGAAATACCGTACGGTATTTAGTTAAAATAAAACAAAAACTAAATGTTTGTTCCTTAATGATGAGATAAATTGAGAAAACAAAAATTAACTGTTAAATAAATTTGTTTGTAAATAAAAATATCATGTTTTATTACGTTGTATTTTTTTTTATAAAAAATTTACATCAAATGTTCGAAAATAAATGAAGCAAACATTTTCCCATTATTGTTTACTAATCATCGAAATGTAGTTTTTTGTTTTATTAATTTCTAAAGTTGGTAACGCACGAATAACAGCTGATCAACAATGGTATTCTGTACTGTTACGTTAGAACTGTGTATTAGTGGTGTTTTGCAAGCTACAGCAGGAGATCGGGTTCTGTGAATCGTGTTATTAAATGCAATTTTTCTGTGAGTTATAATTCGATTGTTTATTCAGCGAAAAAAATGCCTTACTTATTTACATCAGAGGAATACGCTGATATGGTTTTTATTTTGGGTTACTGTAATGGTAATGCTAGAGCTGCTGTAGAAGAATATGAACTACGTTACCTTAATAGGAGGATTCCAGATACCAAAACAATTTCAGGAACTTTTCGTACTCTTCGGGAAACAGGAATCACTACCAAGTACTAGAACCAATTATGAACGAGCTGTCCAACTTGATGATGATATTGTTATTAATGCTGTTCATCGCAGCCCAGGTGTAAGTACACGACGTATTTCTAGGCGGATAGGAGTTTCGCAGTCAACGGTGTGGAGGTCACTTAATCGAAACAAATTTTATCCGTTTCATAAACAAAAGGTTCAACATCTACAGCTAGGGGATGGTCCGCTTCGCTTGGAGTTTTGCAACTTTTTGAATATTAATAATCAACTATACAAGCGTATTTTGTTTACGGATGTGTGCCTCATTCACTCGGGATGGTGTCAATAACTTGCACAATGAACACTCATGGGCAGAAGAAAATCCACATGAGGTAGTGGAACAGAACTTTCAACACCGATTTAGCGTCAATGTCTAGTGTGGCCTTTTGCACAATCGGCTGATTGGACCTTTCATATTACCTGGACGCCTAAATGCTGAGTTCTATTTGCATTTCCTTCAAGAAGAGTTGCCGCAGCTGTTAGAGAATGTTCCTTTACATCTCAGACAAAATTTGTACTTCCAGCATGACGGAGCACCTCCCCACTTTTCACGTGCCGTTTCTGCTTACTTAAATCATCAATTTCCTGGACACTGGATTGGTCGTGGAGGGCCTCACCCTTGGCCACCAAGATCACCAGATCTATCTCCATTGGATTATTGCATCTGGGGATGGATGAAAGACATTGTATACAAGACAAAAGTGAATTCTCGTGATGAATTAATTGCCCGTATTATGGATTCGGCTGTGCAGATACAGGGAAGTCCTGAAAAATTAAGAAACGCAACAAAAGCAATACACAAACGTGCTGCAAAATGTATTGATAATGATGGCCTCATTTTCGAACATCTATTATACAAAGGTGCGTACGGTAGGCCCAACCTAATTAATTTTGCTTAAAACTAGTAATGTATTATACTGAATAAAATCGATTTTTTTGTACTTATTTCTGTTTTATTTTAGACTTTGATTATATCAATTTTCTCAGAATTAAAATTCTCTACAATTAATGTTTGTTGATTTTATGTATTTATTACCAATTTAACAAAGTTATTGTACATCAAACTTAAAAAAACATTGTTTCGTGCCCCAATTTTTTGCATTTAACCCTGAATCCCTCAAAAACTACTACAGGTACAGTTCTGAAACCTATTTTATTAGCTTTATCAGGTAAAAATACATAAGAATCCACAATATTTCTTACTTAATTAACCTTTCCAAAAGTTCAAGTATGGCTTTTATTTTACTCTTTACCCAGGAATTCAGGCGAAATCTTTTTGCTAGCTGTAACTCGCTAACGAAGCGTTTTCGGACCTATGTTTATATAACATTTTTTCATTATTTTTACTAGTAAAATGTGCTGTAGAAGTGGGGGGAGAACTTCATGAATCACCCTGTATGTATAATAATTTAGATAATATTAAATTAACAAAATATAGTATTAATTTTTACTTTAATCACTATTTTCCTATTTCCGATTTATAACTGGCTTTAAAGATCTAAGTATGTTTCATTTTACTTCTAATTATAATAAAGGAAAGTTCATCCTGAAATATAACATAATTAATCCTATCACTTATTATCTTTACTATCAGTAGTCTATAGTGTACAGCTGTTTCCCGCGTCTTTTCATTTATTTTCATACAGTACTCGTATGTTAAGGTTGTTGTTGTAGAGAATGTATTTTAGAAGAAAGGAACATCTTAAACATGAATCACCAAAGTTGTAATAATCTAATAACATTCTTGTTATCATAACGAATTCCAAAATTTAATTACAAGATACAAAAGTCTTCAAGTAAGAGGTGATTCAGTCTACGAAGAAACGTGGAAATCTAAGTTGCTAAAGTTAAAATATTTAGAGTTGAAACATGATCGTCATATGTTTTAACATTTTCTGAAATTTTATTACATTATAACTTATATTTTATTGAGTAGAGGCCAATATTGAAATGTACTGACGTTTGCAAGTATAAACTATATGAATACTATGATTTCAACAGTTTTTATCTTTTCAAGCAGTTTCTACTAAAATTTAGGTGCCTTTTTGTAGTACATTATCATTTTGGTCAAATAGTTTCAGATTTTCTACTTATAATATATATTATAAACTGTGATAAAATACCGAGACCAATTATCCCAATTAGTTCTGTTATCAATGAAGCAATTTCATACAGCATATGAGAAACCTCTACGTAAAAATTCTGATTCAGAGTGCGGATGACCTCATAGCGGTCTCATTAAAGTTCAAGGGACTGAAATGAGGGTTACCCAGAAAATGGTGACCACAGCATTAAATTAAAATTCATTTGATTAACACACCATTTGATTAAAATGCATTACACATGAAGATTCGAGAGGAAAACAGTATAAATGTTATTTTTGAATGCTGTGTATTTTCTGATTAAATTTGAATATGACGTTTCTGAAATCCAGTGTTCAGTTTCCGTTTTCACGGTCCTAAAGCACGATTAGCCAAGCAATATGGTGGGTAGAGACGTTCACTTTTATCTAAACGGAATAAACTTATACCACGTTACAGCATCATCAGTGCTAGAAAATATTACATTACGAAAGTGGGAAAGCAATTTTAGAAAATGCAACATTGTTACATCACATTATTCTTGCTTCAATTTGGCTGTGGTAACGAATTCCTCCAACACGAGCTTACTAAATCCTTTCCGACTCCCTAGTATTTATAGTTATCTACATTCTTAATCTTCCCATATTTAAACTGCCGTTCAAAACTGGAATGGCTGCAAAATCATCACCTCCGATCTAAAATGTATTATGTGTTTATAGTACTACGTAATAACATTCCACACATGGAAGAGTGGAAAGTTTTTTCAATGTGGTGAAGAAGATTGTGTGGAGTTGGAACATTGGGAAAGAATCAAAAGTATTGATGTATAAAATCTTATTTCCAACCAATTTTATTATATGGAGCAGAGACGTGGACGTGGACTAAAAATGATTTAAGCAGATTGCAAGCTGCAGAAATGAGATTTTTAAGAGGGATAGAGAAGACTACAAGAAGAGATAGAATAAGGAACGAAATAACCAGAGAAAGATTGAAGGTAGTTTCACTGCAAGAGACAATGGAAAGAAGAAGAATACAGTGGATGGGGCGTGTGAAGAGGATGGAGATAATAGAATGCCTAGAATAGCACTGGAGAAGGAGGAAAGAGGAAGAAGACCAAGAGGAAGACCGAGAGGAAGATGGGAGGAATCAAGTGTGGAAAGACATAGAGAGAAGGGGACTACAGGGGGGTGGAGGAAGAGGAGACCTGGAATGACAGACAAAAGTGGAGGAGGCTGTGTAAGACCCGTGATAACGGAAACGTCAGATGATGATGATATGAAGTACTAGGTAAAATGTTTCAAAATAAAAACCATCGTTCTTTTCATAATTACACACCTATCAAATACAACGCAGAGTTAATCATAAAGAATTGTGGGATTAGTTTTGAAGATTTCGTTTATCATTTGTGTATGTTTAGTTTGTAACGCTAATCTAAATTTTACATTTGTCTCATAATACTACCTTCAAACCTGGAAAGTTCAAATAAACGAAATTCAAACATGTAAAATAAAATGTTTTTGTTCAAATATACACACTTATTTGTTTATCTCATTCAGCTCGGCTTACATTTAAGTGTAATCTAACACCGACTTGAAAACGTAACGCAAACTCATGAAACTTTATTTACTGATCAGTTATAAAGGAAACCAATCACGTTTTATCGTGATTATCATTATCTTATTTCGTATCAATATCATAATCACATAAGTATCAACCAAACCACGACGTTCTAAGAATAGTTCAATTTGCTAAAAAAAATTTTAGAACTATTTAATAAAAAATCATGAAATATTGGAGAGATATCCTAATTTATTGCACAGCCACTTACCGAAAGTGTATATGAATTAAGTCCCAAAAACACTGTTCTTTAAACTTGAATCTAAAAGAGATCGGAAAGATTTTTCAGTGACTATCACATATTTCAGGATTGTTTATAATGTTTAAAAACAATATGCCCATTGTGCCCCTATTTTCAGAGGGAAAAGGGTGCAAATCCGCAGAAAACTTATAGTATCTTATATTTAAATACTTGGTTCATAGGTATTTAAACATAACGTTTTGTATCATTGAGTTAAGGAGGTAAACTATTCATATGGCTTCAAAGCCTTTAAAATTGGATTGTCCACTTTAAGAGTGTAAACGAATCAATTTTATAGCAATGTCACAACAGAATCTTAGAACATCGTTCAATAAAATGAACTTACTCGAGTGGAGTGTACGGCCTCTCATTAGTATCTAACGAGACAGTTCTAAGTAGCATTTACGGACACGTGTAACGAGCCTCTTATCGTTACAAGAATTTATATTTATCCTTCTATTGCCTGTCGCCTCAAAAATTGTATCAAGTAGTAGCGATCCTAGTTTACAAGGAAGTTACAATAAATAAAAAGGAACCTCTCCACAGGCACTTGCCAATAGAGGCCCTAGTTATTTTTAAAAATATTTCTTTTAATTTACGAGTGTTTTTGTTTTAATTTTATTTACAAGAATGTTACATTTTTATTTAAGTTTGCTCATTAGGTTTGCACATTGTGTAAACATTTGGTTGTTTAGGTTACTTTATTGATGTATTACATTATGTATACCAATGTATATAATGTGTTATTGTAATATTTTCAAAAATAAATCATATTCTATTCTATTCTATATTCTATATTACTCGCTTCGAAATAAACATCCGAGCTTAATCGAACGACAAACTGAACACTAACGAGTAGCAATGTAAACCCCACTTGTAGCCCTACTGAGAGAGGACTAGTTCGGAGATCGATATCCAATCTAATATCCAACTCCAATAAGCGGAAACGATGATTTCAGCATAATGACCAAAGTTTCTGCTACATCGAATTAAGTTAGTACAAATCATATCTGTTTTGCTTCTATTGACTGTGTTCCTTACCGGAACGAACAATACTTGTGTTTACAGCGAGTATATTTGCTTTAGTCAACAATACAAATTGAAGTAACTTAAAAGTATGAAATTAAATCCTTTATTACATAAGTATGCATTTTTCAAAATTTTCTTGTTGAAGTATCCGTAAATTACAAGTAAATTAGGAAAACAGACCCTATACTATATTAATTAAGTGATTTCCGGTCAAACTATAACAGGACTGTACAATATTTAAATCTACTACACTTGGTATTCAAATAAGAAAATATTTGGTTTCCTAGTGTTTTATATACTATACATTTTAAAGACGGGAAGCCTACTTCTGTCCAAAAGACAACTAAGATGGGTTTTTTTTGTAATAGACTTTTAAATTTATAGTAAAAGTTAGATAGTAACTTGTCTTTTATATCTACATTACAGTATTAACCAATTACCACATGCTTTACATTTAATAAAATTTATACTTAAAAGTATATGTTTATTAAAGCTTTTCATGTTCTTATCTGGATGTTTGTTTTACTCTATGCTAAACTGCGGTTGCAGAAAAGGTTGATAGAGTAAGTGATGTTACTATCAAGCTTAGTATATTTGTTTTTCAAGAATATAAATTTAAACAAATTGAAAAATAGTTCGATTTTAAATTAATTAAAACATATGGTTATACTGACATAAAAACTATGTAGACACAGAAAAGTTAATTACATTTGACATACTCTTTCAATTAATATTACTTTTTGGCTGTAATGCAAATTGGAGAGACCAATATGGAATTTTGTGTGGTTTAATTACCAGTGGGGCGTAGTCTGCAGACATTTTGTAAATGAGACATAGACCTACATGTTACACAGGGATATTAAGAATGTTCTTGATACAATTTCAGTACAATCAGTTGAATATTTTATGCGTGAAAGCGTAACAAACAAACTCACTTTCAAATTTATAGTATTATTTAGGATCTGTAGTTTCTATAGAAACTTACTTCGGCCAAAAAGGGCTCTGCTTTCCTAGCTCTTGCAATATTCTTTCGGCCCTAAAATACTTACAGTGCCATAGTATAGTTTTTAACATATTGTCAAAATTCATGTAATAAAAGTAAGGCTAAGAAGCCTACTTGGGTGAAAAAGCGTCTACTTCAGGCCGTTTAAAATTCACTTCTAGACTAATACAATTAGAGTCTCAAATGTTTAGTAAGCCTGATCAAGACAATATATGGTAGGCGTTAGAAACCAACTTCGGACAAAACGAGTCTACTTCCAGATCTTACAATTGTGATATTTCCAGTTCCATAGTGTGCTTTGCCTTTTAGCCCTGATGAATAAAAATATACATTCATAATTATGAATAAGAAAGTCTACTACAGTAAACAAAAACATTCTACTTCCAACATAAGGTGGAAATCCTTACTAAGCTTATGCGACATTTCAAAAATAATCAAACATAGATATTAGAAATTTAGCCTCGAAAAGGGTTTGATATAACATATATTTGTCGACTAATGCTAATTTAAACCCGCCTTCAACACAGGTATTGTCCGTTCCGGCAGAGAACACATTAGAAGAAAAACCGATTTGATTTGTACGAACTTAATTAAGTCGTATTCAATGTAAGCAGAAACTTTGGTCATTATACTGAACTCGGCGTTTCCGCTTATTGGATTTTGGTATTAGATTGGATATCGTTCTCCGAACAAGTTCTCTCGCAGTAGAGGTACAAGTGGGGTTTACATTTTCTACTCGTTAGTGTTCAGTTTGTCGTTCGATTAAGCTCGGATGTTATTTTAAAGCGAGAAATGTTTATTGCGGCTTCTTTGTAAACTAGGATCGCTACTCACTTGATACACTTTTGAGGCGACAGGCAATAGAAGGATAAATATAAATTTTTGTAACGATAAGAGGGGCTCGTTACACGTGACTAATATATACTACAGTAAACGCAAACTCAAAATAAATTAATATTTACAAACAACTAAACCATTGTTTTGGTAATATTATTTTGGTAATTTATCAACCATATGTATGGTATCAGCATTCAAAATATCATAAGAGAAGGGATTGTTTGAATTAGCTTGTAATAAAAGATTATGATATTTCTTCAATTTGCGTAGATTAAAATGTAACTAAGGGGGTTGAATAATGCAATTAAACCCCGTAGTTTGGTGCATCCAAGCCAACGGAAACGAATTCGGTAAATATTCTGTGAAAATTTAAAGCCTCTTTTATATAATTAATTATTGAGACGCATTGATTCAAATTATAACTAAATAGTTAGATTTTTTTCATTAAAGTTTGACCCTAATGCAATACTAAATTTTGATGACACCTCTTCTTTTTCTTTGTTATATTGGGAAGTATGTGATACTGATTTTAATTATAAATGCTATAAATTAAAAATAATTGATATCAATATATATGAGAACTCTAAAAGGTTTTTTTTTTATATATGATGCTTTACTAATAAGCAATTAAGCAATCCCCGTATATTGAAAAAGTTTTGAATTACTGAGTTACACAAAAACGGGTACATTTAAAATGAATAGTACAAGACTTTTGAAGGTTCCCGAAATAAGTGAGTATGGTTTTTTTTTTTTACTTTAAACCACTAAAATGATACAAAAAGAAAGAAACTTTATGTCTCACAAATAAAAATGATACATACAATTTTTATAATATTGTTACAAGACTGACCAAAAGACATTACATGTACTTACACATAAACAATACATACATATGGTATTACAACTACTATTACACTATACATCACTATGAGAAATAAAGGAAAAAAAACTCCAAGGCAAAGCCTGTTGGGAGTGATAAATATCATAAAATTAACAGAAAACTTGCAGCATTACAACCAATACAGTAATATTTTTATCAAAACTTATTTATTTTAAATCTGAGTGAGGTTCGTGAAAACTCTACTAAATTAATACAAAAATCTTAACTATACATAAAATAATCAACTAAGGCCTATATGTAAAAAGAAAACATTACACTAATAGCATGCGTAAATAATTAGCTTGTTGGTTGATGTCTAGTCAAACAAAGATATACAGTTGCCACAAATATGTAATGCGTCAGGTTACTTATGTAATTCCTTAAGGCATATATACACGTTCTATAGTGTTGTTTGACTTATCAACTAGTAAGTGGATAGATAATTATGCTCTTAGACTGCCTAATAAAGATGAGGATCTCATAAAGAAAATTGCAATAAAGATGGTTTTAGTTATAAAGGATGCGGCATTGAAAATTAAATGTTTGACAGCAAATGTTAGTAGATACTTCCAAACAAAACATTTGTGTTTTTTTTTCTTTTTTATCTTATCAGCAAAACCCAATAAGAGCGAGGGCAAACTCTTCTATTTGTTTATAACGAGACAGATCTGGAATGGCTTTAAGGACACGTGTTCTACTTTTGCAACAGTCTTAACGGGTCACAAACAAGAAATTACATTTATTATTGGATTTCCTTCGTCAAC
>NW_025779032.1:0-63639 GCF_021130785.1 Homalodisca vitripennis | reverse complement strand
TATACCTAATAATTTTCCTTTCTATAACGTCTGGAAATTTTATATATAAAATTCAGAAAAATAAAGAGAACACATATTTACAAACACAGGGGCAGACTACAGTCTAATATTGCCAGTCAGAGGTCTGCCGTCCATGAACTTTCGCTAAGAGTTATATCTCAAAAATTAAAAATATCTTACCTTTAGGAATTAATTACATTTTAAGGCTTTAAAAAATGAACAGAAATGTCGCTGAAGACACATACATAAGTGTATGTGTGTCACTGTTCAGTTTTATACATCTGATTATAAGCTATTTTTTATCTTTACTTCACAGTACATAGTGAGTGTACAATATTGTTAAGAGTAAACACAGTCAGGGTGATGTATAGAAATGGATAAAAAACTATGTACAGCTTTAACCAGTTATTGTGTTAGTTAGTTTAAAACTATTTTCTTGGCAATATATATTGAGTATGTGATAGTGCTGAGAGTAAACACCGTCAAGATGATCTTAATAGTCCCTAAACCAAATCCGCTGTTCTGGGCTGCAGTCCTTTTTAACCCTGAGTATAATAAAATAAAAGGTTGATATAATTTTATATCTCTAGTTCTGTAAACCATTACTCACCAGTAATGTGGGGGTGACGAACGTGATACAGGGGTTTTCCATCCCGCCGAAGGGAAAGGAGGGGGGCAAGAGCAGCAGGTCATACTTCCCCCACACATAAGGCCCACACAGTGCCTCAGCATGCTGCAGAAAACTGCTCGGTCTGAAGACACAAACAATTTATGTAATCTTAGATAAAGTTCAACAAGTCTCAGTAATACTATGTGTAAATATAAAATGCAATATTCCACTTTGGGTTTCTGAATTCAATATATTACATACTTTTAGAAAGAAACATATTGAATATATAGTTGGTATATAACATAAATTTATAAGTCTAGACTTTGAAATGTAATTTATTCCTTACTTTAGATAATACATTTTTAATATCTTTTTTATGATTAAAAATAAACTAAAGAATAGGTAAAGTTAAGTATAAATTACAGATCTGATATTTTAGGAATAATTGTAATATAAACTAGCTATATGTCTGTGCTTTGGTAATATAAAGCCATGTATTTGTATTTGTGTTGTTAAGTAGAAAATATATTACTCATAAAAGATTATCTTGTAATTGGTGATGTTTTCTTTAAATACGAGGTGTGATCAAAAAGTGCCAGGCATAGTTATATACTATGGGAATGCAATGTCTCACAGCGATGCGTTTGGCAGCATTGTATTCCCTGACTCAACAGTAACACAGCTGTGTTTGCAGATCAATCATAATATCACTGAAAGTAACATTAGCACAGTTTGTTTGAGATTAGTTTTTATAGAGTTTGGCTATTGTTTTTTTAATGAAAATGAATGTGAAAGAAGAACAACGTGTTTGTGTGAAGTTTTTGTGTGAAACTGAACAAAACGTTTTCTAAAACCTTTTTGATGTTACAAGAGGCTTTTGGTGAAGAATGTCTAAGCCGATCATGCTGCCATCAGTGGTTCAAGAGGTTTAAAGATGGCCGAACATCCACAGACGACGATGCTCGTTCCGGACGCCCTTCAACGTCAATCAATGATGACAATGTTGCTAAAGTGAACACTTTCATACGATCAGACCGTCGACTAACAATCCGTGAAATGGCAGAAGAGTGTAACATTTCATTTGGGTCATGTCAGGAAATTTCTTCAAATGCGTCGTGTTGCAGCAAAGTTTGTGCCAAAAACTGTTGACTGAAGACCAAAAACAACACCGAATTCATGTTTCTGAGGAACTTCTTTCAAAAGGCAAATGACGACGAAAGCTTCTTGGATCATGTCATTACGGGAGACGAGACATGGGTTTTTGGTTACGATGTGGAAACAAAAGCCCAATCATCACAATGGACATCAAAAGGCTCTCCAAGACCCAAGAAAGCACGTCAAATCAAATGTGAAGGTCATGCTTACGGTTTCTTTGACTGTAAAGGTGTCGTCTACTATGAATTCCTTCCACAAGGTCAAACAATTAATCGTTTTGTTTATCTTGAAACCCTCAGAAAATTGTGTAATGCTGTGAGAAGAAAGAGACCTGAGCTGTGGCAAAGTGGTGATTGGGTCCTTCACCATGACAATGCTCCTGTTCACTCTGCATTAGTTATCCATGACTTTTGTGTAAAAAACGCAATGACTGTCATTCCTCAGCCCCCCTACTCACCTGACCTGGCTCCAGCAGACCTTTTTCTCTTCCCGAAGCTCAAGAGACCACTGAAAGGATGAAGATTTCAAACAGTTGACGAAATTAAAGAAAAAAAAACGACGGAGCTGCTAAACACCTTTACAAAAGAAGAGTTTTCTGGGGCCTTTGATCAGTGGAAACACCGGTGGGAAAAGTGTGTAGCTTCCCAAGGGGAGTACTTTGAAGGAGACAAATTCGAATAACCTGTATGTTGTATGAATAAATGTATAAAAATTTCAGTCCTGGAACTTTTTGATCACACCTCGTATTTCTATAATTACTTTATAAAATCAGATTCTTTAAAATAATACATAACATAAAAACAGTATAGTTTATACAAAATTAACTAGGTACAAACTATTTGAACAGTTTTCATTACAATTTCAACAGTACTTGTTGTAACGAAATCCGTCAAAACTCATATGACGGTACATATGAGTAGTGGACAGGGGTTATAATGTGTTATAACACTCGCTTATGTGTTATAATCAACACATAAGCGAGCACGACCACTTTAAAGATACACTTGCGCAAGCTGGGAGTGCCAAACATGGCACAGTTGAGAGGTATTAGGTTGTTTGATGCCTCTCTTTTTTAGTTATTTGACTTTTTTTATTGCTCTCTTATTTATTCAAACCTATGTACCAAATTTGGTTTCTTCAGTTTAATTAGTTTTAGGGATAATTTTTTTAAATAAAAAATATATCTTCAAAATCTTCATGGCCATCTTTGACATGTTTATATCACCTATAAACAACTTGTTTTACTCATGTTTAAATCTCACCATAGGTATTTGTTAACATTTCCCACACTTTGTATTTTTCACACAACATTCTATACAAATTCTTTGCTCCACTTTTTAACAAATGAAAATTGCTGAGTTAATAACCAGTCTAACCTTAACAGCTCCCACTAAAAAAGTAAACAATAAATACAGCTGGAAATTGTATTATACTTCATGAGCATGTTAACATCATAATATAAAAAAACCTTCCACAACCGGACTCAATAAACCAAATTAATAACCACACTAGAAAACAATAAAAATATAAAATAGTTCTAGCCATTGAACATTGAAGAAAACCAGCATCAGTTTTGTGAGATGATACTTAAATTTTCTGCTTTGTTGGATCCACTTGAAAATAATAAGCTAATATAATTTTAAAAGTTTCACTGCTTAATAAATCACTTTTCACTCATTTAAAAAATTTAACTCCAGCCGATCATTAAATTTGCTCTATCTTAAATTTTCAACCAAATTTTTGTGATTTTGTATTTAGTAAATACACATAATTTTTCAAACATTGAATTTATATATACGTTTAATTTTCTGACCTATCTCACTGTCTTCGTACTAGTTATAGACAAACAATTCAACAGCACATACCTCTGCAAATTCATACGCAGCTTTGTCAACAAACTGTGGCTCTCGGACCAAACATGTGAACGGGGACCAATCTGCCGACTAGCCAGGTTCTCCCACTACCAGTGCCAGCAGGTATGCTGGTGTCGGTACAGGTTGGTTGAAGTTATGTGTTCGCTGGCCACCACTCGATGCACTCACTCCTTCACTTAGTGCACTCATCAGAACAGTCAGCTCCTCTGGTGCTGAGATCTGTTTAAGATTATCATTTATCAATTTTATAAAACATAACTTATGTGTTTTTTGAACTCAATGAATAAAAATAAACAAAATAGAAATACTCACTTGAGCTTTGTAAGTCATCTTGACAGACGGACTGTCTTGACAAGGCACGATAGATCTGGCATGGATCGGCTGGAACACACAAAATTAAATAATGTGCAGTCAGATAGTGTATATTCG
Organism: Homalodisca vitripennis; assembly: GCF_021130785.1. Classification (NCBI taxonomy): domain Eukaryota; kingdom Metazoa; phylum Arthropoda; class Insecta; order Hemiptera; family Cicadellidae; genus Homalodisca; species Homalodisca vitripennis. The sequence goes on along the minus strand of NW_025779032.1, from coordinate 59,571 downwards.
GATAATGACAAAAACTGTGTTTTAGAGTATTAAATCTCAATGTACTAGACTTAAAATGTGATTGAACGATACTTGTTAGAAAGTATCTAATGAATTACACCCATAAGGCAGATAGTTTAACTTTATGTGTGCATAATACTAAAGCTGGTTAAGAATTAGGAGTACTAAAGATAATTAATGAGTAAGAGCTAATCATTTGTTTCTGTTGAAAAATATTTCATGTAGAGGAATTGCAATTTTGGTTAAAAATCATAAGAACCACTACAGTCACAACCTATCCTTGATGAAAAAAGACTTTTGTTGATCTGTTGGTTAACCTATTCACCTTGTTTAATGGAAACCGTTCTGTGATGGCTATGTTGGGTTTAACATTTTCATGATGAAAACATTCTTGGATGAGTATGACACTTTGAAAATTTGTTGGTGTTTGCTTCGCTGTACTAATTTTGTAGTCTAGGTGTTTCTGGTATCAGAAACTGTGCAAGGAGTTCATTTTTAAACATCTTCATCACTGATTATTATGGATCTCTTTAGACAGACGTGGACTTCAAATTCCAGGAGTCAAGTCAGATTTCAGACATTGCAACACTAAACAGAAGGTGAATTAGAACTGAACTTAAAATTCCCATTGAATCAACACTTCCTACCATAACTACGTAATGTGTAGAAAACTCTGTGCTATGTAATATAGCTACCAAATTGAATTGTAATTTATTGTTAGTACTCATCTTGATGAAAATTTACATGTGATTAAATAAAGGAATTTTAACAATATTAAAACAAACATAATGAGTTCAGGCACCTAGTTGTGCACCTATTGAGAAATGTATTTAAATTCAGCATAATACCACAGTAAATGTATTGTGCAACTTTTTTACTACTTTTGATATTGGTAACAGTCCAACCAGGCCACTTCAGAAAATGAGAACAAATAGGGATATGTTAGAACAAGAAACCTACAGCACAATAAACAATAGAAGTGATGCTACTTTGTTATTTGGCTTCAAATTGTTTTCGATGTTTTTTCTATATGATTTAACCCTTTGGAGTGCCAACCACTTTTGAGAGGTTGGTGCTGTAAGTCCCAAGCATTTATGAAAGGTCACCTCTCTTGATGCCAAGCACTCTTTTGGTGTTTGTGTAATGTTCAGCCAAATAATTCATAACTTAAAACAAACAAAATATATATACACATAATGATATGATGTTTCTTTCATTATGTAGGGGGGGGGAAGTAGGCTATTATTGTAATACTTATATTGTAGTACTTGTAATATTTATTTGAACAATAAAAAATAATACAAACAAAAAGTAGACTTTTAAATTTTTGTAACTTTGGTATACCAAAACTGCAATTTTACAATCTTAATTTATTTCTATGCATCTATTTTATTGTTCCTTATGTACACAGGAAGAAAACATACCAAATTTCAAAAAAGTAAGTATCTGTATAGCTGTTATTATCTTTTTTATAACTGAGCTTTTGTGTAGTATTCCACAAAATAGTTCACAAGTTTTTCAAGAATAAACACAATGGGACGATTTTTGTTTTGTTTTATTGTGAGAAAAGTAGGATATGACTTATAATATTCCTTGGCACAATAAAATCAATTAAAATTGTAAACACAAATTCAATTTTTTTTTTATTTTCACATGTTGATAAAGAAAAATTTTACTTTTTTTATTTTAATGCATGTGTATGCAACTTTTTCATTGTTCCCTATATAAGTAGAAACAAGTATAACTTACCAAGTTTTTAAAAGTAAGTATCTGTAATAGTGAGTACGACTTCATATATATTAGTGAAAAATATTGAAAATCTGCACTCGCATAAAAGTTGTCTCTCATATATGGCAGATAGCTTTTATCACCTGTAAAAGATCAAATCAAGGTAGATAATCTATGTTTACTTGACTTATTGTGTATAAAATGAGACTTAATACAATGAAATATCTCAACATTTAGTAACAGAATAATAAATATTCGAATAGCTGGCATAGTCGGCCCTCTGCTATGTTCAGAAATGTCCGTAGGCTGATCACATTGACTCTTGGCTCTCAAAAGGTTAATGACTTACCTGACACTGGCTGAAGAGGTAGGGATGTTTACGACCTGCTGTCTGTTCAGCTGATAACCACTGTAGCGCAAACGCTGTAGGATCTGTCTCATATTGAATCACTATCTCTAGCCTACAACATCAATGAGTTACTTATAATAGGTCCCAAGCTATCACAGTAACGATAGTTTACAGTAAATCTGTACTATATATTTTAGAAAAAAAATGTACATATGGTATTATTGACTGCTTCCTGAGTAATGCACAGAACTTTGACATACTGCCTAGTTAGGATGACAGACAGTGTCACTGGACAACATGCCAGAATATGTTGAACAGTTGAAGAACCTGTGAACAGTAGCGTAGCCAGAAATTTCGTTCGGGGGGGGTCCGAAACCGGGGGATCCGGTGGACGTTTTGTGTGTAATTTGCCAATGAGTTTACTGGTAAAAGGTAAATACCAAAAATATGGGCTGTAGTAACTACGCCTTATAGAAAGTGGAAAGATGTAATAGGCAAATTAAACTCTCACAGCAACTCTAGTACCACAAATTTTCTTGTATAGGTACAGAAACTTTACGAAGTTCGATTCTGGCCGAGTAGAAGGCACCATTCACTGGATAAGAAAGAAAAAGAACAAAACAGAGCTCTTCACTCAAACGTATAATTGACACAACTATATTCTGTGGAGAAAATTAAATACCCCTTCGGGGACATCATGGGCCACTGACGGCCGAAAACCCTTAAGAAAAGGAGGGCAATTTTTGAGCGTTGCACGGGTACAGATCAAACTAACGGTCGGAAAATGCACCGGAAAAAGTACTGATTAGAAGTTCGGCTAGTTTGGATTTCACTGATTAAGGTATTTATGAATGAGTTATAATGACGATTTTTTTGTATCATTAAACTGTAGACGAGTATATAATTACCGGGAAAAATTTCAAAAAAATCACTTTCGGTCGGAAATAAAATACACCTGAAAAACTCTAATGATTAGAACTTCGACTACTTCGGACTTCAGTTATTGAGGTAAACGTGGTATTATTGATTGAGTTAGGACGACGATTTTTGTTATCACTAAACTGTACTTGACACTACCTATATAATTATCGAGAAAAAATCACTTCCGGTCGGTAAATACCGAAGAAAAGATCTCTACAGATTCAAGTTTTGATGATTTTGGATTTTACTGGTTGAGAGGTTGAGGTAAAAGTGGTACTTATAATTTTGTTAGGACATTGATTTTAGGTGTTAATTCAACGCCGACTAATAAATATATAATTATCGAGAAAAAAAAACAAAAATAATCACTTCCGATCGGAACTTCTTATCAGTAGAGCTTTTCCTCGGTATTTTCTGACCGGAAGTGATTTTATTGTTTTGTTTCTCGATAATTATATATGTATTAGTCGGCATTGAATTAATACCTAAAATCAACATCCTAACATAATTCTAAGTACCAATTTAACCTCAACCACTCAACCAGTGAAATCCAAAATCGTCCAAACTTGAATCTGTAGAGAGCTTTTCTTCGGTATTTACCGAAGGGAAGTGATTTTTTTCTCGATAATTATTTAGTAGTCCAGTCATTTAAGGTTTTATCTGCGGAAAAATTCCTATTGAGCTGAATTTTGGTATACACCATCATAATGGCGTTTAAATGAAGATGTGAAAAATCTAAATTGATATCGTGCCGGCTAAAAAAGTTCTAAGGGTTAAAATTTCACAAAAATCGGTTTTTCGCAAATATCTCGCGACCTATGGCTTGGAGGTCAATATAGGTTATTATAAACATTATTCCTTAGACGATTATTTACAAAAAAATATTTCTTGCATTTTTATGTAAAGTCAACCGTTTTCGGGCTAGAGCGCTGAGAAAGCGACTACATTATGAAGATGCACTCTTATCCGCACGATCTTTGAGGAAGAATGCAAGGCGCGTTTTTTACATGGTTTCCCCCATAGGCATAACCCATGATCTGTAATAATAGCTTTTTTATTTTTTGCTTAATAATTATATATTTTTAACATTGAAAAGTGGGGGAAAATTTTGTTTTTATATAATTTTCTTTTATATTCATTCGTCGACGATATCCTCAATTTCAACTTCATCAAAAGTTGCTGACAAAAAATCGAGTAGACTTATTGCTGTATTTAAATCAACATCATCATTTTCTTTGGACTCTGCGTTTAAGCATGACTAACCACAACAATGTTTACAAGCTTTAGAACATCTCAATCCACTTTTTTATATCAAAATTTGCCGCCACAACAACCTTTTGTACAATCAACAGATTGTGTTTATTAGATAATCGGGTGCTGGTGGCAATACATTATTTTGTTATTGGCTGTAATATATTATTTTTCAACTCCCAACCTCACAGTTCTGGATCAATTTCTTTTCCTAGCCAAGTTTAAATTTGATAATAGACTCGATAAATGTGCTGTTGAGCTGCTAAAGAAGTGGGTGGAAATAATTGAAATTTCACATCTGTGCTTTGTCTTGTTAGTTTAGCAAAGCTGCAGTATCTGTGATTAATTGTCAATTGAATTTTCTGATTTTGGAGCACCGTAAATTGCTAGTAGAAAGTATACTCCAGCATTGACAACGGGATCTCGAGCGCAATTTTCTTGTCAGAATATTCCTGCAGAATTGAGTAAATCGGGTCTTTTTTCAAACATCTTCATGACTTTAATTTTTCCTTTCCCAAAAAGTGTTGAAGTTGTTTCACATCCGGTCATGGCATGTAGAAAAAGAATATTTTTCTTGCAGTGTGGATACTTGTTGAGGCTCTCAGTCGAGTATATTTTTGTTTCACCATTGTTTTCCCTGTTTTCTTAAAAAAGTGGATGTCAAATATTTGCTTTTCGTGGTAATTACAATATTACTTCCATATCGAGCAATCAATTTGTTTATAATTGTCTTGTCATCTGGAACATAACCTTGAATTACATCTTTCAACTCAGCCAATTTGAATTGACAATCGTCATGGTATGGAAAACATTGTCCATAGCAATTCTGATATTCTCATCCGATGGACGGCCTACATCAATCTTTCTACTAAATAACAAAAAAATTGAGAAACACTTATCATGGTGCTTAGCTTCGACAAAGACAAGGTCATGCTCAAAATTTACTCGCTCTTTTACATTTCCTCCATATTTATCACCACGCGCCTCTGCAGCTTTTAATAGCCACTGTGTCTTTAAATGTAGGAATACTCACTTCTCTTATAGCGCGTCTGTATTTTTTTCTCTTTTTATTTCAATTTCTTCACTTGCCTCTTCTCCACAAAACAAACATTATTTTTTGAAATCAAAAGAATTGACTTTTGCCGGAGATGTTGATGTACTCGGCTCTTCTTGACGTCGTTTGAAGACGTCAAATTGTTCGTATAAATTTTACGACAATTACTGTGAACATTTACAAATGTTACAGTATTCAAATATTCAATGTTACCATCACTTCTAGCGACACTAGCATTTTTTAATGTTTGTAGACCACGTCTAACTTCTACTACGTCACCAGTAGATAACGATCCATTACATATGAAACATTTATCACTCATTATGAAAACTGCTCAAGAGCACAAAACTACGAAAATAACGTCTAAAACACTCAAGAAATATTTGTCCACTGAGCTAAACTCAGTCCGAGAGGCAGTAGCAGGTATAAAGGGACGAGTCTCAAAACAATAAAGAACATAACATCTGCCAGTGGAGGTCATTTATATTATATGTAGTAGATTTTACTAAGTTCCAAACCGTTTATAATATAAGTATATTCGTCACAAGACTCCCGACGAGTGTAAGTTAGAAGTGTTAAGAAAACTTAAATACATTGAAAAAAGCAATAGAGTTGACGCCTTATATGTATACGGTATAAAATACCCTATGTGAGTGCCTTCTACTCGCTTTCTCAGCACTCTAGTCCGAATACAGAAAAATGCAAGAGACATTTTTTGTAGATAATCGTATGAGAAATAATTTTTATAATAATCTTTATTGACCTCCGAGCCATAGGTCGCGAGATATTCGCGAAAAACTGATCTTCGTAACATTTTGACCCTTATAACTTTTTTAGCCAGCACGATATCCATGTCGATTTTTCCCATCTTCGTTTAAAAACGCCATAATGAAGGGGTATACCAAAATTCAGCTCACTAGAAATTTTTTCCGCAGATTGAGGTTTAAAAAACCTAAAATGACAGGACTATAGGTACACTGTACAGTTTAATGATAACAAAACTCGCCGTCCTAAGTCAATTGAAAATACCACTTTTACCTCAATCACTGAAGTCCAAATTAGTTAAAGTTCTAATCAGTAGAGTTTTTCAAGTGTATTTTCCGACTGAAAGTGATTTTTTATATTTTTTCGATAATTGTATACACGTCTACAGTTTAATGACACTAAAATCAATGCCGTAACTTAATTCTAAGCAGTTATTTTACGTCCCCAAGATTTGAACGAAGTGGTCACTAATTTAAACTGTTCGCCGTGTTACGGTTCAGGTTACTTTGCGACGTTACGTGACCGCGCCCTATAGAAATACCGTGATTTTACTACACTATCCGAAAGGCCGAGCCCAAAAGTATCGTTTGATACTTTATGATTTAAACAAAAGGACAATTATATTTTTAACAACGGTCACTTTCAATTAAATCAATCAATTTAATGTTTGTAGACAAGAGTAATGATAACTCTCCTTTTTTTCTCCTGCTCCATGCTTTATTTTTTAATATGTCTTGAAATTTCGGGGGGGGGGGGTCCGGACCCCCTGGACCCCCCCCTTAGCTACGCCACTGCTCTTGAACACAGAGGGCAGCTGTCTCTCAGCTGTCTTCTATCATTAAACAATGTGTTGCTTTAAAGTTAGCTTAGTTTCCTTATAATATAGAGCTTAATTTTTTCCAAAACAATGGTAAGACATTAAAAAGTATACATTAATTCTTGATCTGTACAACGGTAAATATTCAATTGGTCCACCCATTTTCAACACTCAGTAAGATATTTTTTTAATCGGCACACTTTTACAATATCCATTCTACTTGTATATTGTTACATATTGTTTTTTTATCTGAAAATATAGATATAATAGGTTAAATAAAACAATAAATAAAACATTTTTGAAAAGAGATAAAGGAAATGAATAAAAATTTTACTTTCAAGCATTACTTTTGTATAATAATAAATGTAAAGAAAATCCCAAATGTATAAAAGTAGTCTAATTTATTAAGGAACCTACATATATAAAGTTTTGTAAATACACCAAATGATCTTTTTATGAATTATTATATATCAATTGTTCAACGAGGGTAAATTAATAGTATTTTTTTAAGCCAGAATATTTTCCCTAAATTTGTAAAAAAATTAGTTATATGGAGTGAATTTAAATTTACTACTACAAAGTACTAACTCTTTTGGTAGTAATATTTTATTTTCACATTGGATCAACATATGAATTTCAATGTTATCAAACATTTTATATCGGGTATACAATATTTGAAAACCTATGTTAAATCAGTGTTTTTACTCTAATATTATTTAGTCTTCAAGATTATATCTCATTATTATAGTATGCAAGTTATCATAATTTATCAAATGTAGGATTGTAACTATTCTAAACTATTTATTTATTATAAATAAATAAATAAATTCAGATAAATCAAAGTATGATTGTTTTTGAAAAATAATATTTGAAAGTAGGAAAGGCTGCCTACATAAGGAACTTCAGAGTATGACAACAATCTACAGTTTGATCTTAAACTTGTAAACAAGCTCCATATTTAAGCATATAGAACACAGACTTTGATTGGCAGAGTGAATTGGCAAATGTTCCTTACATGTTGTTAACATAAGCAGGGGTCAGCCAACACAAAATTCAACCACGGACTCAGTTCTAAAATGGATGTAGAGGTAAGAATCCACGTTAGTCTTAAACAACTGTTTGCCCCAAGTAGATATTATCGAGGATTGTTTAACCTTTAATCTCACGCCATGATGGTTAGACATGAGGCAGATCCGCGGTGTGCACAGTAGTCAATCGCTCATTTCCCCTGCTACAACATTTGTCACTGTCTAGTTCAAATAGCTAGTTTACACTGAGCTGCATAAACATGGCCACTTCTATTGATTTTCCCGCTAAATGTAAATTGGTGAGTTTTATTTATTTCCTGCAAGCAAACGGGAATATGTAACAGATATCCATTCAAGAATGTGTCATGTTTATGGAGAAAACATTATAAATGATCGTGAATTGCGTCAAAAGTTTAAAGATGGCTGAATGTCAAATTGAAGGATCAGTTTCAGAAATGTCAAAGATGGAGCCATCTGGCGATTTTTTTGGGTGTCAGTCAACATCCATTAACGTACAACACCATCACCCATGTTTTCTCGTTAATATACAGAAAGCAATACATCAGGACATTGTTATATTACAATAATATAATCAGCGGCTCTTTTTCAGTAAATATCAAAAGTGAATGTTAAGTTTAGCTCCAGTCAACCTTCCGCTTAGTGCACCATCTGAAATCTGACGCTGTCACAGACTGCTAAAATCTGGAGTCATGTACGCCTGAAAAGAACCAAAAGATTTTGGTAATGAAGAAGCTCAAAAGAACTCTTTTTCATGATTCAAGATTCAAGATGTCTTTATTAGTCATTAAGCAACGTAATAAGTTACAATAGACTTCGTCACATTATTGGGCAGTAATACTTAAAAAATTAACAATTTTAGAATTGGAGACTTATTTTAAAATTAACAGGAATGTTGCAAAAGACATAAGAACTTACAAAACTAATAATTGGTATAAATAGAGAGTGGTTGTATAAAAATATTTAAGAAATAAGAAAGCATTGTGGGGTAAAGTATATAAAAAAAGACAGACTGGATAAGAAACACAAATAACACATACAATTAAAACCCAATGAAAAATGTAACAATATAAATATTTAAAATATGTAAGTCAGGTGGTTAAAACATAAAATCTCCAAACTATAAAATAAAAGTTAAAACTTAAAACTTGACTAGACAAAATTATAAACTTAAGGAGCTAATATCACAGGCCAAATATTCATTCACAGAGTAAAATGCCTTTTCTTTAAGCCCTTTGCTTACAACTCGTTTAAACCTATTTATATTTACAATCCATCCTCCTTTTGGTAATTTATTAAATAGTTTTATTTTCATATAGATATGACTACCTTTTGTTTTTTCAAGCCTGGTCCATGGCAGCTCTAACATGTACTTTTTTCTAGTTTTATAAGTATGTATAGTTTTTCTAACAGTATAATTTTGCATATTTGTTTTCACATCCAGTAAACAATAATATATATACAAACAGGGCAACGTCATGATATTTAAGTCCCTAAAAGCTTGCAGGCAAGATTCCCTTTCATTAAGATTTTTTATAATTTTTATTGCTTTTTTTTGCCAAACACTTTATTTGAATGGCAACTATTTCCCCATAAAATAATTCCATAGACTAAGTGGGAGTGGAAAAAAGGCATAGTAGGAGGTTATTAGCATTTCTTCCGTGATGCAGAGTTTCAATTTGCGCAATAGGAAAATTACTCTCGCCAATTTAGTACAAAGATTTTCTATATGGCTTTCCCAGCTTAGTCTACTGTCTAAAAAGATTCCTAATAGTTTAACAGGCTTAAAACATTTGTAAATTACATTGTCCATTGAAAAAATTATATTTTCTGTTTTGCTATTGTTTACAACAAGCCTGTTAGCCTGAAACCACTCAGTTGCTACCTTCATTGCATTTTCTTGTTGTTTTATTAAACCATTAAGTGTACTATGGTGATTTAGAAGAGTAGTATCATCAACAAACAAAACTGACATACAGGGTAAATTGAAAGGAAAATCATTAACTGCAACGATAAATAAAAAAGGACCTAAAACTGAGCCTTGTGGCACACCAATTTGAATTGTTTTTATGAGAGACGAATTAGAACCCTGAACAACCATTTGTTTTCTATTTTTCAAATAAGATACCAACAAATTCAACTCACTACCTTGCACACCATAGCAATAAGTTTACTTATAAGTAACTCATGAGGTATGCTGTCGAAGGCTTTAGACAAATCAATTAAGGTTGCAGATGATGTTGTTTTATACTCAAAATTATGAATAACATTACCAACTAGAGTTTCTACAGCTTTTGTAGTATTCAGTCCTGGTAAAAACCAAAACTGCTCTTTACATAAGAGACCATTTAGCATGAAAAAGTTTTGTAATTGGTTTTTTGATACAATATTCAAATATTTTGCTAAAAATAGGTATTAAAGATATGGGACGATAACTGGAAGGGTTTGTTTTATCACCCTTCTTATAGATGGGAACTACTTTTGCTATTTTTAAACATTGAGGAAATGTGCCTTCAATTAACATTCAATTAAATAGATAAGTTAGTGGTTCAGCTATGACACTGATAATCTGTTTAGTAATCTTATTTGAAAAACCATACTTATGGTTTCGATATCAAAGACACCTGTGCAATAAAATCAAGTATTGTCATTGTCTCATAAGATACACAACTAAGACACAGAAGAGTTCAATGAGAACACCTCTTCACCTAGACTACACTTGATTTTTTATTCTAGGTGTCTCTGATGTTGAAATGATGAAAAAGAGTTTGATTTGAGCTTCTTCATTGCCAACCGACTTTTTTTGGATATCCTCAGACGTACATTGGAGTAGTTGTAGGCAAAACTCTCTCCTGGAATGTGTAACGAAGTGTTTGAGTCCCCAAGTAGTAACGGGGGAAAGGCCGTACTTGGGCGTGGAAGATCGAAAGAGATGAGACAATTTGTGTGGGTGGGATTAGAAATGTATAATAAATCAAGCAATGCCCTACTGCTTGCCAGCCCCCACCATAACAGGCAACCCCCACCACAACTCTTTCACTAGATAAGCAGGAGGCGTGGAGCACGAGCTCCTCACGCCTGGAATTTAATGGGGTGATCAACCGAGGCGGAGAGAAAGAGTGGGGATGGAGGGGCCCCTCCTGCCAACTACAGATAGCCCGTGTATTAGAATAGTGGAATGGGCAGTCCGCGCGTTCTCGCTCTGTACTCATCTGAATTTAATTTATTCAGCACCTGGCAAACCTATTAAAATGTATCACTGTATTTTCAAACCCCTTTCCGTAGTTTAGTACAGCATACATATATTTAAATTACATTTTCAAAGCTGGATGTTGCAGGATGCAGCACAATTTAATTATTGCAGGCAATCAATGTGACAAGCCTCTTAAAATGTACCTCTGTGTTTTTAGCTTCTACTCTGAATTAAACACATTTCAGTAATTTGGTACAACAACATATATATATATATATATATATATATATATATATATATAAGTAGATATGAATGTAAGGGTTCTAGCGCACTTTTGGGACAGACAGAAAATCAATGTAAAATACTGTCCATTGAACCATAAACAAATCTGAGAAATCACGAATGTAAAATAACCGAATCTATAGCCGTTTTACTGTTCATTGTAGGCTTCTAATTTCTTAAGCTGTTTTAATGAAAAAATCCAGAAATCTTCGAAATCTTTATTCCACGAAGTTAATTGTAACACAGTCTTTATCTTTAATAGTCTTCTTTCCAGTAACAACCAAGTGTAATTTTTCATTTTTGTTCAATTCTTTAATCTTTTTTTCATCCAAAACAGTCAAAAATCTGTTCGGCAAGTGTACTTTACAATCTTCCAACTCGGCAATTATTGTAAACCCGAATTTATCTTTCATTTTATCCAATGTCACAATTTTTATACTTCTTATTTTCTTCTAAATCAATCAATTTCTTATATTCTTTGAACTTTAAATCACCAACCTCATTTAATTCCTTTAGTAGCTCCATTTACATAAGAAAAAAATTATTGAAAAAATAGTATAAAGAATTTAAATTGCCCCCTACAAACCAATATAGTACTATTTTGTCCTATAATTATACTATTTTTTCAAAAATTTTAAGTCTTAGTTTACAGATTTTTCTATAATAAATAGAAGAATCTACAGCTGTTTCACCAGAAATTGTGCTGATTTGTGTCAAGTTGTCACAAAAATCACCACTTCTCAAAATTTTAGTTTACAAATTTTTGCTCTTTAAATATGGAGAGGAAAAAAGGTATCATGTCCATACTGCAAAAAAGATGTTTTTGAACATCATTTTACCCGACATTATAAGTCGAAAAATCATCTGAAAAATAAAGATATTTATGAAAAAGAATTAAATTATTTGAAGACTTGGGCTAAAGAAAATCAAATTGCCGATCACCAAAACATGTATAATATAGAAAAATTGCGTGAACTAAAGAAAAATTTCAAAGTTGAAAAGAAAAATCTCAATCTATTTAAAGATGAAAAAAATTCAATCAATCGCTGAGAAATTGTCCATTGAAACAAACGATAAAACTAAGTCTGAAATGATCGAAGAAATTGACAAAACTCTTAATGAGAAACCTGAAAATATCATTGATGTAGAAGTTTTATCCTCAATACACGGTCTTTTCAAGCAATACATTTTAACAAACTTGAACGATAATTCCATGTCAATTTACAAATATCTTTCTATTTTGCGCCCGGAAATTAAAAGTTTAATCGAAAAATTTCAAGAAAATGTTAAAAATAGTAAAGGATATCTCTCTTTGGAATGCGAATACGAAAGAACTTTAGTGAACGGTGAAACACAAACGTGTCCAATGTACTTTACTATAAAAGCAGACGAAATCTTTGACATAAACGACTTTATTACTAAGCAATTTAATAAATTAACACATCGAGAACAGACAAATCATCCAAATCGAGGTTCTGGATGGACATTAAAACGCTGTAAACAACTGATTTTGAGCCTTAATAAACACGAATTTATGAACGCAGGATCATATATCGATTTACCAAAGAAAATCAAAGATAAGAAAGCTTGTATAAATATCAAAAATAAAGATGATTATTGCTTTATTTATTCTATCCGATGTGCTATTGAAAAACCCGAAAGAGACTGCGAAAGATCAAAACAATATGAAAAATTTGTAAATGACGAGATATTTTCAGGTTTCGAGTATCCAATGTCTTTAAAAGATATACAATTATTTGAAAAACGAAGCAGTAAAGCAAAGTATAATTATCCGAAAATGTCTGTAAATGTCTATAGTTTTTGATGAAAAACTCAATATTGTTCCGTTGCAAATTTCAGAAGTTTATGATGCCAAATTAGAAATCAATTTATTGTATGTAAAACAAGATGAAAAATCTCATTATGTTTTGATAACAGATTTAAACAAACTTGTATTTTCTCAGTTATCTAAGTGTAAAAATAAAAAATTTCTATGCAGAAGATGTTTAAGCCATTTCTACAAATCTGGAGATTTAACAGACCATTTAGAAATTTGTAAGCAACATGAAGTTTGTAAACCAGTTATGCCGTTTCCTGGTCAAACAACTAAATTTACTAATTATCAAAAGAAGTTTAACCATCCGTACGTTATTTATATGGATTTTGAAAGCATATTAGAGAAGATTCCCACATGCAAAAACAATCCGCAAAAATCGATCACAACCAAGATTCAGAAGCACATTCCATATGGTTTTACTCTATACTTAGTGTCTAATGTGACCAATCGTATGTACAAGCCGATATGTTATCGAGCAAAAAATGAAGAAGATTTGCCAAATGTTCCTGCAAAATTGTTTGAAGAACTTAATAAATTATCGAAATACATAGCTAAAAAGTATAATTCTAAGAATAAAATACCTATGAAATTGACCGAAGAAGAAGAAAATTGCATATCAAAATTCAAATCTTTGCCATATTTGTGAATGTGAGGGTTTTGATAATCAAACAAGAAAAAAAGTACGAGATCATTGTCATTTAACAGGTAAATTTAGAGGTTCAGCTCATTTATCTTGTAACTTGAATCTCAAATTTCCTCAAAATATTCCAGTTTTCTGTCACAATATGTCATGTTACGACACTCATTTGTACATAAAAGAATTGGCTAAACAATATGGAAACGTTGATTTGATCGCAAACACCGATGAAAAATACATAAATTATTCAGTAAATTCAGGATATGGGTATGAGTTTGAAGATGATAAACCAAGAAAGTTCATCAAGTTTTCTTTCGTAGATACGTTCAGATTTATGGCATCGTCTATAGAAAAGTTAGCTAAAAACCTCAAAAAAGATGATTTCAAACATACAAATCATTTTATACAAGATGGTCTGAACGCAATTCTAGATAGACAACCAAATGACGAAGAAGAAATCTTTAAAATTCTATCTGGAAAAGGCATATTTCCTTACGAATTTATCGATAGTATTGAAAAACTTGATTACACAGAAGAGCTAAAAATTCAAGATTTTCTATTCACTTTTGACAGATGAGAGCATATCTGAGAAAGATTTTCAACACTACTTAAATGTATGGAACAAATTAAAAGTAAAAAATCTAGGAAATTACTCCGATCTCTATAACATTCAAGATGTTCTATTGCTCGCTGATATCTTTGAAAATTTTAGGAATATTTGTTTGAATTGCTATAAACTTGATCCAGCACACTATCTAACAGCTCCCAGTCTTGCATGGGATGCTATGTTAAAATTAACGAATATAGAATTACAATTAATTAGTGATTATAATATGTATTTGATGATCGAAAAAGGTATTCGCGGAGGCATTTCTCAATGTATTAAACGATATGTGAAAGCAAATAACAAATATTTAAAAGATTTTGATAAGACAAAGCCCGAAAACTATTTGTTTTACGTCGATGCAAACAACCTTTATGGGTATGGACTTATGCAAAATTTACCATATAACGAAATCAAGTGGATGGATCCTAAAACGTATACAACAGCAGAATGGAAAGAAACAATTTTGGAACTCACTGGCGACGAAGATTATGGATATATTTTAGAAGTCGATCTAGAATATCCGAAGAATTTACATGAAAATCATAAAGATTTGCCTCTTGCTCCAGAACATTATAACAACAAACTTTGCACAACTCTACTGGATAAAAACTGAATATGTTGTTCATTTGAGAAATTTGAAATTCTATCTGGAACAAGGAATGGTGTTAAAACATGTGAATAGAGTTATTGCATTCGATCAGAAGCCTTTTATGAAAGATTACATTGATTTTAATACTAGTATGAGAACCAAAGCTACAAGTGACTTTGAGAAGGACTTTTACAAGTTAATGAACAACTCAGTTTTTGGAAAATCTATGGAAAATGTGAGAAACAGATGTGATATTAGACTAGGAAATGAAGAATTTTCAATGAAACAGGCCAAGAAAACGAACTTCAAATGCTTTAACATCTTTGACGACAACTGTATAGCGAGTCACATGTACAAACAAAAGGTTAAATTTAACAAACCGATTTACATAGGATTTTCAGTTCTCGACCTCTCAAAATTGCTAATGTACGAGTTTTATTACAACAAATTAAAGAAGTTTGATCCAGATTTGAATCTGTGTTACATGGATACAGACAGTTATTTTCTAGAATTGAAACGAGATCCTTTTAAAATTATTAAAGAAAATATAGATGACTTTGATACAAGTGATTATCCAAAAGATCATGAATGTTTCACTACTAAAAATAAGAAGGTAATAGGGAAATTCAAAGACGAATTGAACGGCGAGATATTAGAAGAATTTTGTGGTTTAAGATCAAAGATGTACTCGTACAAATATCTAGACAAAAATCCAGTTAGGTGTAAAGGAATTAAGAGAAGCGTTGTAAATAAAACATGTTTGTTTTAAATATCGAAGATTCCCAGATGTTTGTTCGAAGATAAAGAAGAATTTAGGGAGATGACTGTAATAAAAAGCTATAAACATGAAATTGTATACCATCACCATAAACAAGCTGGCACTGAACGCTAAAGATGATAAGAGAAATGTCCTAGAAAATAAGATCGATACAGTACCGTATGGCTATAAAAATGAAGCAAAATCTGATATATTAGACGAATTAAATAAACTTGGAAACTTTGAAAATTGAGAAATAACCGGAAGTTTTTACGAATATGAATTGAAAAAGTCAAAGCTGTAATTTTTTCTATATAAATGGAGGCCCAAAAGAAATGTACAATATGTCAAGAATTTAGACTTTTTGAAGAATTTTCTAAAAATAAGAATACCAAAGATGGATTATACTATTATTGTAAAGATTGTAATAAGAAATATAGAAAAGAATTATATGATAAAATGGAAAAATTAACTTTAGAAGAGAAAGAATGCACACGCTGTAAAATAGTTAAGAATATTTCTGAATTTAACAATTGGCATTATAGTAAAGATAAAAAACAAGCATATTGTAAAGAATGTATTAAACAAATCTTTGCTAGACCAGTTCATTGCGTATGCGGAAGAGAAATTCAACATTTCTATAGTCTTAAAAGACATTTACAAACAAACTATCATAATTCGAATGTTTAGTAAAATTTAGAAACATTTTCATCGTGTAATTTAGATATTCTATAAATCAGTCGAGATTCTGTCATATTTGTAGTAAAATGATTTCCGTTGTATAAAATATTCAAAGATTCTTTCATTTGGTTGTAGAGATTTATACTATTTGGATCTCCATGTCTTAATAAAATTTCCATTTCTGGGTAATCAATTTCAAGTTCTTTCAATCTTTTCGGTATTTCTCTCTTTTGAGCTCTGATAACGTAATAAGGCCATTCCCACATGTGATTCTTCTTAATTAACACAAAAACATGGTGTTTTTTCTTATCAAAATCTTTACAAACAAGATCTGGTTTCATTAAGTCAATTTTTACACTTTGTTTTGCGATTATTTCCGTTTTTATTTCATCTTTAATTTGCAAGTGTTTTAACTTCGTCCTCTAAATATTTAATCTTGTTTTCAAGTTTGTACACACCAAATTTACGAATGCTTGGTAAAACATCTCTCGTAACCCATTGTTGAAAGCTTTTTGCTTCTATTTTATGAGATCTTAAAATTAACGAATAAAGTCCTGATTCATTAATGAAAATAGTATCTTTGTGAATATTTGCGAGGTGGCCCTCGAGGGCTACCTTATCTTTTAGATAAAAGTATTGAGATTTGTCACCTTCATCGACATTATTTCTAATCGCTTTTTTCTGTATTGTTATATTCCAATATTTCTGCAACATCTTTAGCCTTAAACCAAAATTCATTATTTTCGTCAACAATTGTTAAAATTTCTTTATTATTGAATTTTAGTTGATTATTTCTTAGATCTATGACTGACTCCATTTAGATAGAAAAAAATTTAACAAGCAATTTTTTATTTTGAGAGACCTGGTTCATTAACGAAAACAGTGTTATTTTGGAAGTTTGAAGGTAAGCTATTTATAGCCCCCCTTATATTTAGATTAAAATAGAAGTTTTTATCATCTTCGTCAACGTTTATTCTGATCGTTTGCATAGTATTTTCATATTCTAGAATTTTTGCTACGTCTTTAGCCTTAAACCAGATCACATTGTTTTCGTCTACAATAGTTAAGATATTCGTGTTATCGAATGTAAGTTGGTTATTGAGCAGATCCACAACTGACTCCATTTAGAAAGAAAAAATTTAACAAGCAATTATTTGAGTGTAAAGTCCAGATTCATTAATAAAATTGAACTAGGATGTAATGTTTGTAAGAGTCGCGATTCGATACCCTTGTCAGAACGTATGTTTTTGAATATTTTCTCGGGGTCTATGGGATAGACTCCAGTGATTTATACATTTAAGGGCTATTTTCTCGTCATTATCGTCATTTTAATCTAATCGCCTCTCATCAATCTTAAATATATTGTTGTTTTACTCTCATTATTTAATAGATTTCCTTCAGAGTCTTGAATAGTCAGAACGATTTTTTTAATTCTTTTAATATTTTTTCTAATTGGAATATAATCGATTTCATTTGGTTTTTTCACTGATTTTTGATCCATAAGCAACATTTGGGAAAAAAGTGTACAAAATTTCAGATTCTTTGTGTAAATGTTCGGTATGATTTTCAAAACTAGGTTCAACGAGATTGCAGTGCACTTCAATTACATCGAACGGTCTAAATTTTTGGCGTTTTATTTCCTAAATATACCTGATTTGGCTCAATAGTTTCTTGAACAAACCCTAACAATTCTACAATAATTGCTGAAAACATTATTCTTACTGGTGATTTTAATTGAATTTTATTAGAGAGATAATTTTTTTTGCATTTCAAACTTGTTTTCGTCAAAGTTTAAAGATTTATCTGATTGTTTGAATGTTTTTCAGATAATTTTTAAGGGAATTTTTTATTTGATCGAAGGTATAATATCCTTTGTTTAAACCATAGTATTTTGTTATGTTCTTCTCACTAAATCCTATGCAATAAGGAGAACTTTCACTAATATTTATTACAAAATTGTCAGAATAAAAACCGCTTAAACCGATAAAATAATTTGATTCTTCCTCTAAGTGTATAGGATGTTCCAAGTTTAAAACTAATTTAGAGCTTTCTGAAGTCAACTTGAACAGCTTCATTTTCGCAAGCGTTGCTTCAAGATGAAAATCTTCTATTTAATGGAGAAATTTTTTAAAGCAAAAAGATCAGATAAAACTTCAAACGTTTGAAGAAAATAAGAAAGATCAACCAATCAGATTGTTAATTGTTGGTTCAAGTGGATGTGGAAAAAACAACTTTATTATTGAATTTTATCTACAATAGGTTGATTCCTTATTCCAATTTGTATGTTTTTAGTAAATCTTTAGAACAAGACGCCTATAAAAAATTACAAGAAAGATTTGAAAATATTGAGAAAAACTTAAACAAAAAAATATCACATTTTTATAATGCTTCTGAGGACATAGTTCCGTTAAGCGAATGTAAACCCAATTCGTTAATCGTTTTTGATGATTGTATTTTGGAAAATCAGGACGTTATTAAGGAATATTTCGTAATGTCTCGTCACAAAAACATATCTTGTATCTATCTTTCTCAATGCTTTTCAAAGGTTGATAAACAAGTTATAAGAAATAACCTGAATATGTTGTGTATTTTTAAGCAAGATGATCACTATTCGAGAAAGATTTATAACAATTATGTGGGATCTGATATGAGTTTTAACCACTTTATTGAGTTATGTGATAAAATTTGGAAGGAAGACTACGGATTTTTAACTATTAATCTAACTTTGAAGCCTAAAAATGGTAAATATCTGAATAAATTTTCTAATATAAATGCTGCTCAGTGGTCTACTTGATAAAATATTTGTTACAATTATTTTTACATTATCTTTACTTTTTATTTACATTATGAAAATAACAGAAAAACGGTAAATCTGTTCACGTTCCACGTTGTACGTTCCACGTTTTCACGTTCACGTTTCGTGTTCACGTTCTCGTTCACGTTTTACGTTCCACGTTCACGTTTTACGTTCCACGTTCATGTTTCACGTTCGTGTTTACGTTTCACGTTCGTGTTTCACGTTCGTGTTTCACGTTCCACGTTCACGTTTTTACGTTCCACGTTCACGTTTTTACGTTCCACGTTCACGTTTTTACGTTCCACGTTCACGTTTTTACGTTCCACGTTCGTGTTTTCACGTTCCACGTTCACGTTTCGTGTTCACGTTTCCACGTTCCACGTTTACGTTTCAAAATTTTTCTAATTAAATGGTGAACGTAACTTCTGAAGAAGCGAAAAAACTTGATCAAATCGAAAAGAAATTAATCAAAGAATTTAAAGAACAGATTCGAATTGATGAAAAAGAACAAGAATTTATTCAAAAAATTAATCAACCTGTAACATCTGCAATAAAAAATGTTGAGGGCAAAATTGAAAATGTTTTAAGCGATAATCAAAATTTGATGAATTTGGTTCCAGTTGTACGACAATTTGCTGATATTTCGATACCAGAATCTGAGTTTGAATTGCCAAAATTACCATCTTCAACACCATTTAGACCTCGAATCATTGAAGACTCTACCATAGTTGAACCAATAAGTCCTGGAACAACGGATATAATAATTGGTGAAATTGGTAAAAAATTTCTTCCTAGAGCAAAGGATGATAAATTTGGTTTTGTATTGGGACAGAAAAAAGAAAAGTTTTATGATTGGAAATTTGCCCGTGAATTTTGAACAAAATGATATAATTATTAATGAAAAAATGTATGAAGGTACTCAAGGTTTATGGAGATTATTAACAGACAATGACGTTCCAAAAGATAATTTATATTCTGAAGAAGATTTGAAAAAAGTATACAGAAATTTTATGGGAATCTGACTCAATTTACAAAAATAATGATCCATCTACTAAGAAGCCTAAGTCAAGTAGAGGTAAAAAATATATCAATTTGATTAAACCAATTTGGGAAAAACGAATCGAAGGATCAGGTGTAAGAAAATACAATGATAATAAGATTGAGTACAGATATATCGACGATTTGACAAAACTCGATGGAATTATTAATTATATTTATGCTCAAGAGAAGGCTGGAAATAACAATTTTTTGAATGAAAAGAAAGCAATTAAAGATTTTATTTCGAACAAACTTGACGAAATGATTGAAAAACCTGATGGAATTAAATATTTAAAGCGAGTTTTGCCAGCAATAAGTTCATCTATGATTGAAGGTAGCGGACTTTTGAATGATTTTATCAACAATTTACCTTTTGAATTACACGTACCAACTTATCAGTATCTGGGGCCTGGCACAAAACTCGAAAAAAGACTAAAAAGAGGAGATCCTGGTATAAATAAATTAGACCAAGCTGCTATGGAACACGATATTTTTTATGCAAAACATAGAGACACAAATTCCAGACATATTGCGGATAAAACTTTGCAAGATAAGGCAATGGATCGATTTTTATCAAAAGATGCTAGCTTAGGTGAAAGATTTGTTGCACTTCCAACAGTTGGAGCAATGTTTTTGAAGAGAAAACTAGGAATGGGAATTGAAGAGAACTTGAAATTTTAACTATATAAATGGAGGTGAACGTAAATTTCAGTAAAAATCAGAAAGAAAAAATAAAATCCGCTTTTAAGAAAAAAATACCCGTTAGTATTCAATTTAAAATAGATCAACTAAAAAATGGCGAAGATAAGATATTTTTAACAAATAGACAATACAATAAACTCGAAAAACATAAGAAAAACAATAAAGGAACCAGAATAGAATTTTCTTATAATCAGTTGAAAGAACTTAAAAATGGTGGACTTTTGAAAGATTTATTAGATTTTGGAGAAAATATTCCAGTTGTTAAAAATGTTGTTCCTTATGTTCGTAAAGCTGCTCCAATCGTTAAAAAAGATGTGATTCCTATTGTTCGAAACATTTTAAATTGGTTAGATAAAGAGTTGGAAGATGTTACAGGATCTGGATTAGATGAAAAAACTTTGAATTACGTGAAATCAAACATTGAAAAAAAAATTTAAACCTTTAACATTCGGGGAATTGGAAGAAATCTGCAAAAATATTAAACATTTTAGAGGAATTTTCATGAGAGATACATTACCCGAAAAAGTTAAGAAATTCGAATGTGGAATTGTGAATTTAGACTCGATTATGGGAAGTGGAACGCATTGGATTTGTTATTATAAAAATGATAAGAATGCATGTTATTTTGATTCGTATGGAAGAATTGAGGACAAACCACCTATAGAATTGATTAAATATTTGAAAAAATCAAGCGTCTACTACAATGATTCTCAGATTCAAGATTATAAAGATCCCCCAATTTGTGGTCATTTATGTGTTTTTGTTTTGAATGAACTGAGTAATGGTAAAGATTTTAAAGAAGTTGTTAACAAATTATTGCTTAATAAATATGGATTCACAAAATATTTTTGACGTATTTGGTACACAAATTATTCAAAATGTAGATAATAGTTTGAATTTTGATAGTTTGAGAAATGAGTTTGATAACAAGTTAGAAAATGTATTACAAAACCTTCCAGATTCAGATATGTTTGCTGTCGAGATTGAAGATTTTAAAGCAGAATATGATAACAAACTTGCAAATTTCATGAGTTCAAATGAAGTTGCTGATAAAATAAAAACATTGGAAAAAGAAGTTGATGATGGTGTAAAAAAATTATTTACCAATTTAATGTCTCACATCGAAAAAGCTGATGAAATTACTGAAGCGATCAAAGTTGAAAAGAATTATGTTAGTTTGGCTAATAAAAAAAGAATTGTCGGTGTTCGACCTGGTATTGACAAACATGATGTTGTTGTTAAAGAACAAATTTTAAAACCTCTAAAATTATCAGAAAACATCGATATTGTTGATTTACATGATCCGAATGTTAAAAATGCCTTAGATTTTAAAGGAAAAAGAATTAGCGGTGTTAGTAAAGGAATTAATCCATTTGATGTTGTTGTAATGATTCAATTAGATGATCCTATTAAAATGATTAATGAACTAAAACAAAATTATGAGAATCATAAACAGCATGTTAAAGATTTTACAACAGAAGTCTATGACAAGTTAGAAGCCAGAAATAGAAGATCAGTAGACGATGTTGGTGAAATTAATGAAAAACTTACTAATTTTAAAGAGTCTTTTGATAAGTTTAGTTTAGATGCTACGAAAACTTTTGAGAATATTGGTCATAAATTTGTTGAATACAATGATTCTTATGCTGTCAAATTTCAAAAATTAGAAAAAAAACTTAATAATATGGAGGAAGATCTTACTGAAATAGGTATTCGCGTAGGGTTTTATGCACGATAAATTTTCCCTAAATAAATGGCACTCATATATTGTGTGAGGTGTAAGGCAAAAACTGAAACAAATGATATAAAATACTATGCAAATATCAATGGAGTTAAAAGAATTTCGGGAAAATGTGCTGAATGTAACTCAAAAAAGAGTCAATTTATAAAAACTTGATTTTGAAATTTTTTCCTAATAAATAGAGATGGCGGGACATTACAGTGCTTTCGATCTTTTTATCATGCAACACGAAAGAGATTTGAAAAAAGAACATTGGGATGACATTTCTCAAAAATATGAATTATCCGAAGATATGATGAGATTATACGTAAACAAATTGAATTGGTATAACATTGCTAAATATCAAACTTTATCATCAGAGTTCATTCAAGAAAATATACATTATCAATTAAAAGATCATATGTCTGTTCTTTGTCTCTATCAACACTTGAGTATAAAGTTTTTGGATGAAAATAAAGATACAGTTGATTGGAACAATATTATAGATAGCGGTTACTATCCTGTGCAAATTTTATTGAAATATGTGACCGAGATCGCAAAATTTAAGGAAGAGAATCCTGAATATG
The DNA here is from genome assembly GCF_021130785.1 of Homalodisca vitripennis. Lineage (NCBI taxonomy): Eukaryota > Metazoa > Arthropoda > Insecta > Hemiptera > Cicadellidae > Homalodisca > Homalodisca vitripennis. Next base: position 36,213 of record NW_025779032.1, on the reverse strand, counting down.
ACGAAGTAGATCATTAAAAATGACTCTAATCTTTTTAATTATTTTACTAAAATTTATATCTTTTCTTATAAAAACGTACATTAGATCGATGAAAAAATGATATCTTTCTTATACATGATGTTTAAAATTTCTAAATTTTCTCTTATTAAATGGCGGACTACAGAAAATATGCTAGTGATATTGAAAGGGCGGAGTTTAAAAATTTCTATCCAATTAGTAAACAACATTTGAATGAACCGAATAAAAGAACTGAGTTTAATATTGATTTTGGAGATAACTTTTGCTCGTCTAACTTCCAGTTTTATATTTCTGGAACTTTAACAAAACAAGATGGTCAAGCATATCTTGGAACTGATAATGTTAGATTAATCGATAATTTTATACCGTTTTTATTTTCTAAGATTGAAGTAAGAAAACACAATAAATTGATAGAAGAAGTCGAAAACTGTGGCCAATTAAGCACAATTAAAGGAACTATTTCGTATTCAAAAAGTGATGTTATTTCTCAAACTTCTAATGGCTTTGAATCAGATTTTAAATTTGGTGTTTTTGAAGCAGCTGGAAATTTATCTCATTTTGGATTAGGATTTTTTGAAAATGTTACTATTCCGATCTATAAAGGAGGATTTTATCTAAGTTTTATAAGAGCAGAAGACGATGATGTGATTCTGAAGACTGCAACTGGAAATGTTATGCCTGTTGATGGAAAAATAACAATTACAGATTTTTTTATTAGAGTTCCAATGATTGATTATAAAACCACGAGTAAAATTAGGTTGATTGATGAAATTACAAAAAGTCAAAACATTATGTTTAATTTTCTAGATTGGCAATGTATTGAACAAAAAGGTATTTCCGGAACAACTTATTCGTTCGATATTACAAATATTTATAGAAATATCTTCAATCCCAAGTTCGTTATCATTGGTTTTCAAACAGGTAGACAGAATAATCAAGAAAAAAAATCCTTCAAAGTTTGATAGTTTGGATGTAAAAAATATCAGAGTAAAATTGAACGGTTCTTATTATCCAGATGAATTACAAAACTTAAACATTTCAGGAGGTCTTTTTCAGAATCATGTATCAGATGTATCAATATTTTAAGAAAGTTTACTGTAATAATAAGGAAATGTATTACAATCCTAAAGAATTTTTAGCGAATAGACCTATTTATGTCATTGATACAACAAAGAGTATGACAAATATTTCTGGTTCAAAGAACGATATAATTATCAATATGGATTTTCAAAAAGCTGTTACAAACTCGACATGTTATGTGGTTGTGGTTTCTGAGAAATTTTTAGCCTATGATGTGATTAAGAACGATATTAGAGAAATTCAGTAAAATTCACGTTATTTTCACTATTATTCATCGGATAATTTTAAAACTTTACAGAATTGTTAAAGACATTGATATAAGTATTCATTTTTAATTTCAAAAGAATATCTTAAAAAATGGGGATGATATTAACAAAAAACTATTCCAAGGTCATCTTAAGGGTTGGACCGGAAGTTATGATTTTAAAAAATACTTTAATATTTACTGATCCTATATACCAAATTTCAGCAAAAAAGCTCCAATAGTTCTCGAGATATAAGAGTTTTAAGATAAGGGATGATTGGGGTAGTTTTTGAAAATTTTGTTATTTTCATGAAATTTTAAGTTGAACTCGCTTGTTTTTGAAGTTTCAGATTTTTCTGATAATTTTTTTTATTTTTTTATGAATATTAAGAAATAGGGGATGATTTCACCCTTATGGATAAGTTAAGTCGAAAGAGTTAAGTATTTACTATATGTGTACCAAATTTCATTAAAATCGGTTGAGTGGTTTTTGAAATATAAAATTATTAATAAACTTGTAAACTAGCACTCCTAATTGAACAACTTATATAGCAGAGATATAGCTTATAACTTTCGAGACTCTCCGTAGCTCAGTTGGTAAGACGCTTGCCTTCAAAGCCTGAGGTTCTGGGTTCAAATCCCAGAGCTTCAGGCGCGCTTTTTATTGAGGAAGACATGGTTGTCGTTCAGTGGTTGGGGACAAGTCTTTACACGAGTGGCCATAGTGTAATGACTATAGAACAAGCCGAGTAATGACAACTGTGGTTGGCGCGCCATTTGCTTCCTCACCTTTCCACTTCATTCCTTAATTCCTTCTCTTCCTTAATTCGTACATTCCTTCTCTTCCTTAATTCGTTCATTACATTCATCATTCACATCATTCATTAATACAACATTACACTTACAAAACACCCGACACAAATTCCCTAATTGTATCTCTCCATCAACTTCTACACAGTAGTTACCAAAGAAAAATGAGACTTGGGAAAAAAAAAAATTCCAGAGTCTAAGACCCGAATTACAGCTCCTAGCCATTAACTTGGTTGGACAGTAGCAGTGCAGGGCCAAGTCTCTAAACAATAGACACCGTAGAAGTTGAATGTGATGTGATTCCCCATAGCGCAAACACGCACACTAACAACACTACACCAAATACACAATCATTCATTTTGTCTTTTACAATAATTGATGATGTTCATATTATTCTCTTTCATTCCTTCTAAAACTTCAAAAATATACTCTTTCGCTGATGAAAAATCTCGATTTCTTCCGGTATAATCTTTGTAATCGTACACATAATATCCTAAATAGTTGTACAATAGAATGAAATTATTTCTATTTATCTCTGTTGTAGAAATGTAAACACAAACATTTGCGCTGAAAAATCTATATCTCGGCAGACTTAGTTCCATAATCTCCATTTATAAAAAAATCTTTTTGTTTAAATGGAAGAGTATAATGCCAACTGTTACAAGTGTTCTAATAGAGGAGAAATTATCGATAAAAGATATTTAGTTTGTAGAGGTTGTAATTTAATTTTGTTAGAAAGACCTAAACCTAAGAAATTTCGAAATAAATTAACACATTTGAATAACCTGCTTACAAAATTGCAATATGGAGACAAGAAGCAAACAAAATTTGTTACAGAATTTAGAAAACAGAATAAAAATTTTTACTTATCTCTTGGAACCATTGACAAAATTATTTTCCTTTTCAAAGAATACATTAGGTTTGTAGGTATCGATACACACGTTTATTATGAAAAGATATTACCTGTATTTTTTCATTATCTGGATGTTGAATTTGTTTATGATTTTAAGCCAGAAATCCTCGATGATTTTATAGTACATTTGGAGAAATTAAACGAAGAACCTCTTGAAAAGAATGCGGTTTTACTCACATTCTCCCCGACTTCTCGAGTGAAGGTTAGCGAATTTCATTTTTTCCGTCTTTAAATTTTTTCTATTTAAATGGAGTTCTTGAAGGAGTTAAATGATATTGGAGAATGTAAGTTTAAAGAGTATAAGAAGTTAAATGAATTGGAAGAAAGGAAGAAACATAGAATCTTGAATTTGGAGAAAATGAAAGATAAATTCGGGTTTACAATAATTGCCGAGTTGGAAGATTGTAAAGTACACTTGCCGAACAGATTTTTGACTGTTTTGGATGAAAAAAAGATTAAAGAATTGAACAAAAATGAAAAATTACACTTGGTTGTTACTGGAAAGAAGACTATTAAAGATAAAGACTGTGTTACAATTAACTTCGTGGAATAAAGATTTCGAAGATTTCTGGATTTTTTCATTAAAACAGCTTAAGAAATTAGAAGCCTACAATGAACAGTAAAACGGCTATAGATTCGGTTATTTTACATTCGTGATTTCTCAGATTTGTTTATGGTTCAATGGACAGTATTTTACATTGATTTTCTGTCTGTCCCAAAAGTGCGCTAGAACCCTTACATTCATATCTACTTATATATATATATATATATATATATATATATATATATATATATATTACATTTTTAAAGCTGGATGCTGCAGGACTCAGCGCAATTAAATTTATTTCATTAAACCTTGATTTTACAACGTAATTAATGGCAGGCAATTACTCTTGTCTACATACAAATAAACCAATACAACAGAGTATCGAAAGACCCAAAAAGACGTAAGGAAGTCTAATGTAACAAAGTAACCTCGTTACATTCAGTGGCGTAGCTATAAAACAGACAGAGAAATATATTGCTATTGCTATAAGTTAAAATTTGATCATAATAATTTGAGGTTACTAAAATATGAATACTTAACAAAGTGTTTCAAATACTAAAGTTCTCAAAAGAAAATACGATAAGATATCAAAGGACATGCCACAGAAAGGAGATATGAGTCAACCAACACTGCAACCCTGCACCTGGCGTAGAAACGCTGGCTTGACTTATCAACTATCCAGCCACTTCCGTTTCATCCCAAATTGGACTGGTCTTCCCTCCAAAATTATAAATAGCTCAGAACTAACAATCAATAATTTTCAGAACGTCTCATCGGACAGTAGCAGTGGTGTGGTGTGTGTACTACACACACACACACACACACACACACACACACACACACACACAAAGTTTCTTTTTTAATCTTTTTTAATACCCTTAGTTTATTACAGCTATTACATAACTCTTATTACACATTTTGTAGTGTAATTATTAATTTATTTACTACCAATTAAGGACTCCACATTATAATATGTTGCTTTTGCCCTATTAATTTGAATATATTCCAATAGCACAAAAAGACTGTGCACCATCTCACATTTTGTAAAGTGTCTTTGGAGTTATAAAGAAAGTTCAATATTAATATAATTAATTCGATATAATTTCTATGTTTTGCAGATATGTTCGTGTAAAGTGTCTTTGGAGTTTTAAAGAAAGTACTATATTAATATAATTAATTCGATATAATTTCTATGTTTTGCAGATATGTTCGGACATAAAACGACTCATTAATTCGGATATAAAACGACTCATTAATTCGTAAGATAATAGAAATCAGAACCGTTCCGAACTGAGGTCGCCATCAGCCGCATGTACAGAGTTTGTCAGGAATTTTCGGGATTTATCGGTACTGCTCGGCTCTGTCCCCACTCTTTCTCTCCGCCTCGGTTGATCACCCCATTAAATTCCAGGCGTGAGGAGCTCGTGGCGTGGAGCTGGCAAGGCAGTCGGGCCCGAGCGGCCTGACCAGTCGGACGGGCGTGTTGAGCCCCCGACATCCCCGCATGGGCGTGTTGAGCACGCGGGACACCGGACGGGCGTGTTGAGCCCCCGGTACCTCGTCGGACGGGCGTGTTGAGCCCCCGACACCCCCGCATGGGCGTGATGAGCCCGCGGGACACCGGACGGGCGTGTTGAGCCCCCGGTACCTCGTCGGACGGGCGTGTTGAGCCCGCGACACCCCCGCATGGGCGTGTTGAGCCCGCGGGACACCAGACGGGCGTGTTGAGACCCCGACACCCCCGCATGGGCGTGTTGAGCCCACGGGACACCGGACGGGCGTGTTGAGCCCCCGACACCCCCGCATGGGCGTGTTGAGCCCGCGGGACACCGGACGGGCCTGTTGAGACCCCGACACCCCCGCATGGGCGTGTTGAGCCCGCGGGACACCGGACGGGCGTGTTGAGCCCGCGACACCCCCCATGGGCGTGTTGAGCAACCGACACCCCCCATGGGCGTGTTGAGCCCGCGGGACACCGGACGGGCGTGTTGAGCCCCCGGCACCCCCGCATGGGCGTGTTGAGCCCCCGGCACCCCCGCATGGGCGTGTTGAGCCCGCGGGACACCGGACGGGCGTGTTGAGCCCCCGGTACCTCGTCAGACGGGCGTGTTGAGCCCGCGACACCCCCGCATGGGCGTGTTGAGCCCGCGGGACACCGGACGGGCCTGTTGAGACCCCGACACCCCCGCATGGGCGTGTTGAGCCCGCGGGACACCGGACGGGCGTGTTGAGCCCCCGACACCCCCGCATGGGCGTGTTGAGCCCGCGGGACACCGGACGGGCGTGTTGAGCCCCCGGTACCTCGTCGGACGGGCGTGTTGAGCAACCGACACCCCCCATGGGCGTGTTGAGCAACCGACACCCCCCATGGGCGTGTTGAGCCCGCGGGACACCGGACGGGCGTGTTGAGCCCCCGGCACCCCCGCATGGGCGTGTTGAGCCCGCGGGACACCGGACGGGCGTGTTGAGCCCCCGGTACCTCGTCGGACGGGCGTGTTGAGCCCCCATTACCTCGTCGTACGGGCGTGTTGAGCCCCCGAAACCCCCGCATGGGCGTGATGAGCCCGCGGGACACCGGACGGTCATGTTGAGCCCCCGGTACCTCGTCGGACGGGCGTGTTGAGCCTCCGACACCCCCGCATGGGCGTGTTGAGCCCGCGGGACACCGGACGGGCGTGTTGAGCCCCCGGTACCTCCTCGTCGGACGGGCGTATTGAGCCCCCGACACCCCCGCATGGGCGTGTTGAGCCCGCGGGACACCGGACGGGCGTGTTGAACCCTCGGTACCTCGTCGGACGGGCGTGTTGAGCCCCCGACACCCCCGCATGGGCGTGTTGAGCCCGCGGGACACCGGACGGGCGTGTTGAGCACCCAGCACCCCGCATGGGCGTGTTGAGCCCGCGGGACATCGGACGGGCGTGTTGAGCCCCCGGTATCTCGTCGGACGGGCGTGTTGAGCCCGCGGGACACCGGACGGGCGTGTTGAGCCCTCGGTACCTCGTCGGACGGGCGTGTTGAGCCCCCGACACCCCCGCATGGGCGTGTTGAGCCCGCGGGACACCGGACGGGCGTGTTGAGCCCCCGGTACCTCGTCGGACGGGCGTGTTGAGCCCCGGGCACCCCCGCATGGGCGTGTTGAGCCCGCGGGACATCGGACGGGCGTGTTGAGCCCCCGACACCCCCGCATGGGCGTGTTGAGCCCCCGGTACCGCGTCGGACGGGCGTGTTGAGCCACCGGTACCTCGTCGGACGGGCGTGTTAAGCCCCCGGCACTCCCGCATCGGCGTGTTGAGCCCGCGGAACACCGGACGGGCGTGTTGAGCCCCCGGTATCTCGTCGGACGGGCGTGTTGAGCCCCCGACACCCCCGCATGGGCGTGTTGAGCCCGCGGGACACCGGACGGGCGTGTTGAGCCCCCGACACCCCCGCATGGGCGTGTTGAGCCCCCGGTACCGCGTCGGACGGGCGTGTTGAGCCACCGGTACCTCGTCGGACGGGCGTGTTAAGCCCCCGGCACTCCCGCATCGGCGTGTTGAGCCCGCGGAACACCGGACGGGCGTGTTGAGCCCCCGGTATCTCGTCGGACGGGCGTGTTGAGCCCCCGACACCCCCGCATGGGCGTGTTGAGCCCGCGGGACACCGGACGGGCGTGTTAAGCCCCCGGTACCTCGTCGGACGGGCGTGTTGAGCCCGCGGGACACCGGACGGGCGTGTTGAGCCCTCGGTACCTCGTCGGACGGGCGTGTTGAGCCCCCGACACCCCCGCATGGGCGTGTTGAGCCCGCGGGACACCGGACGGGCGTGTTGAGCCCCCGGTACCTCGTCGGACGGGCGTGTTGAGCCCCGGGCACCCCCGCATGGGCGTGTTGAGCCCGCGGGACATCGGACGGGCGTGTTGAGCCCCCGACACCCCCGCATGGGCGTGTTGAGCCCCCGGTACCGCGTCGGACGGGCGTGTTGAGCCACCGGTACCTCGTCGGACGGGCGTGTTAAGCCCCCGGCACTCCCGCATCGGCGTGTTGAGCCCGCGGAACACCGGACGGGCGTGTTGAGCCCCCGGTATCTCGTCGGACGGGCGTGTTGAGCCCCCGACACCCCCGCATGGGCGTGTTGAGCCCGCGGGACACCGGACGGGCGTGTTAAGCCCCCGGTACCTCGTCGGACGGGCGTGTTGAGCCCGCGGTACCTCGTCGGCCGGGCGTGTTGAGCCCGCGGGACACCGGACGGGCATGTTGAGTCCCCGGTACCTCGTCGGACGGGCGTGTCGAGCCCCTGACACCCCCGCGTGGCGTGTTGAGCCCGCGGGACACCGGACGGGCGTGTTGAGCCACCGGTACCTCGTCGGACGGGCGTGTTGAGCCCCCGACATCCCGCATGGGCGTGTTGAGCCCGTGGGACACCGGACGGGCGTGTTGAGCCACCGGTACCTCGTCGGACGGGCGTGTTGAGCCACCGGCATCTCCGCAGGGGCGTGTTGAGCCCGCGGGACACCGGACGGGCGTGTTGAGCCACCGATGTCATTAGTAACAGATGTGGTTGGATGGGGATGGCCCCCACTCCTTCCACATGTTATCTGATACATATAAAGAGTTTGTATGTTTTCAGATTCATTCTGATGCAGGATCGCTACCTGATCAGAGGTACTCGTAGGAGTCGTGATTTTGGATGTGATGGTCTGCCAGCCAGTCGAGAGGACACGGAGCTAGGGGACATCATACGCCGCTGTTTAACCGGGGACCATAGAGTCATGACAGCTATGCTGATCTCCGAAGCCTGCTACTAGACCTCGAGCACTTCAACGGAGGTTAAGGAGCTTACGGGGGCTACCAGTCGATCCCAGGACTACACCTGACGAGATCGTGGTTCGATACCCAGCTCGGCCATCCAGCTCCAGGTCCAGTGCGGGAGTTCTCAAGGGAACACTAAGTTGTAAATATTAGAATTAAGGAATCCAGCTCATTTGTATAGTGTACATAGATTGGGTATAGATGTAATAAAGCAGACCAGTGTTTCACTTAAACTGTGTTTCTCATTTTACTTTAGTGACCCAGGATAGAATCCCCTTACAAAAGACTAGTGCGGAGGTGGGTTTTCCCGCGGGATAGAAGTGTTTAGTGAGAGAGGGGAAAACTCTCTTACATATTTTGGCGCCCGAACAGGGACTGTTTAAAGTATTTTGGGTGCAGTTTGTGAGACATTGTGTTTGCTAAATTTATTTTTAAAAAAAACTGTTAAAATTTTTTGAAACACTGGTTTGGATTGTGATTAGTTGTATATATTAGATTTATAATGAAACGCTGGTTGTACATATAAGAACATTATTATTGGTACGTAAGAACATAATAGGACCTTGCCCCTATAATATTAACACACATAAACTTAAGAACTTTAAGATTTGTTCGCTAGTTATATGAAAATTGTGAAATCTCTAAAACTTGTTTCAAAAGTGTCAGACTGTGACTCGGACTCTGAGAGTGTCGCGACCGTCCAAAATAAAAAGAATCCACGGATCTCGTGGATTTATCAGTTAAAGAAAGACGAACTAATTGAAGAATTGAAAAAAATTTCGCCTTCCCTCCGCTGACACCGTAAAGGAACAACGAAAGATCCTTAGTCAATTCCTAAAAGGAGAATATCAATTAAACATTACTCCAGCACCTAGAGTCAATTATCCAAGCACTTCAGAACAAAACTCAAGCTCTTTGCCCTCCAGCGATAGCACAAGTATATGCAATATGGTACGGAAATGGAACTTGAATTATGATGGCGATAGAGATGTAATGCTATTCCTTGAAAGACTGAATGAGCTCAAAGAAGCATATAATACTAATTCGGAACATCTCCTTGTAGCTTTACCGGAACTATTAGGTAACCTTCTCAGGAGAGGCAGGACGTTTGGACGAGGATACAATGACCATCACGGTACCCAACTCAACCCAACCCAGAGATCCATCTTCAACGGAGAAAACAACGAAGAAGAGGCAAAGAGACAGGAAGCAGCGGACCAGAAAAGTGAAGCGGCTGGGGAAAGGTACTAGGAAGTACAGGGACCGACAAACAGGATCCAAGTACTGGAAGAAATAACCTTACATTTATTGTTTATTATTTTGTGTTTATAGTATTAAAAAGTTATTATTGATTTTTATTATTATTATTAAGAAGTTGTTGATTTTTATTACTATTAAGATGTTATTTTTATTCTTTGATATTGTTAAACAAAAGTTGGTTAATTTATGTATCTTATGTTGGTTTCTATTTTTCTTTGACAGACAAAAAGTTCTTAGATTATGTGTGTATAAAAAGAGATAAAAAGGAAAAACAAAATTATTATAAAGAGAAAAAGTATTTTTGGTTTCTTTATTATCCTTTTAATTTTTTAGAAAGAAATGGGAGAGTGTAACGAAGTGTTTGAGTCCCCAAGTAGTAACGGGGGAAAGGCCGTACTTGGGCGTGGAAGGTCGAAAGAGATGAGACAATTTGTGTGGGTGGGATTAGAAATATATAATAAATTAAGCAATGCCCTACTGCTTGCCAGCCCCCACCATAACAGGCAACCCCCACCACAACTCTTTCACTAGATAAGCAGGAGGCGTGGAGCTGGCAAGGCAGTCGGGCCCGAGCGGCCTGACCAGTCGGACGGGCGTGTTGAGCCCCCGACATCCCTGCATGGGCGTGTTGAGCCCGCGGGACACCGGACGGGCGTGTTGAGCCCCGGTACCTCGTCGGACGGGCGTGTTGAGCCCCCCGACACCCCCGCATGGGCGTGTTGAGCCCGCGGGGACACCGGACGGGCGTGTTGAGCCCCCGGTACCTCGTCAGACGGGCGTGTTGAGCCCCCGACACCCCCGCATGGGCGTGTTGAGCCCGCGGGAAACCGGACGGGCGTGTTGAGCCCCCGGTATCTCGTCGGACGGGCGTGTTGAGCCCGCGGGACACCGGACGGGCGTGTTGAGCCCCCGGTACCTCGTCGGACGGGCGTGTTGAGCCCCCAGCACCCCCGCATGGGCGTGATGAGCCCGCGGGACACCGGACGGGCGTGTTGAGCCCCCGGTACCTCGTAGGACGGGCGTGTTGAGCCCCCGGTATCTCGTCGGACGGGCGTGTTGAGCCTCCGACACCCCCGCATGGGCGTGTTGAGCCCGCGGGACACCGGACGGGCGTGTTGAGCCCCCGGTACCTCGTCGGACGGGCGTGTTGAGCCCCCGACACCCCCGCATGGGCGTGTTGAGCCCGCGGGGCACCGGACGGGCGTGTTGAGCCCCCGGTACCTCGTCGGAAGGGCGTGTTGAGCCCCCGACACCCCCGCATGGGCGTGCTGAGCCCGCGGGACACCGGACGGGCGTGTTGAGCCCCCGACACCCCCGCATGGGCGTGTTGAGCCCGCGGGACATACGGTTGTCACCGGATGCCGGTGCTGGGGACTGTCTCGAGAGGCTTTCGCCTATTCCGAGTGCCAAAGGCGCCCCACTTCCCAACCGCCAGACTTCTAACCTACTGACGATCGGCAGCGTGTGTGACGGCGGGAAGTGCAACTTTTGCTTCCCCCATACCAGTGCAATGGCATGAAGGTCCGGCAGTTTGCGCTCCGGCGCCCCCCTACCAGCTCACAGGGGCTTGTGAGATAACGCTCCCACCGGGCGTTCCGTGGGGACCCTCCTGGGCCCGGCGCGGTGTTAAACCACTGCCAATACGAGTCCAACCGCAGTTTGTGGGGGAACCTCCTGGGAGGTCGGGCTCCCCCACACCCATAGTACCTTGTTTGCCGAAGCCTTTAAGGTAGGTCTTAAGGTCAACCTACCCGGCGTGCCATGCTTCACGCCTACCCATTTGCAGGTTTGCACCCTGCCTAAGCATGGGTTTGCTCGCTTGCATCTGCGGCACGTCTGGTTGTCTGGTGTCCTTTAACCAGTCACCTGGGGGTGGGGTCTTCGTCCCATGATGGGGCTCGCCGACCTGGGCACCAGCGCCAGCGTCCGTCTGCGTTCGTCAGGTTGCGTGTCACATCCGGGTATTGTCATTCCTATCTCCCAGCCGTGTTTCTGGGAGATAGTTTTTGTGTCAATTGGTAGCTTGTCTCGTCATCGCAGTCGGCATGGGGGGAGGAGACCCTAGGTACGCCGGCCGCCTGCAGGTCGAGCTAGTTCGGCTGCCTGCGCCTGCGCGTCCCGGGACTCTCTCGCTTTACCCATCCGTACTTTTTTTTTTTTTTCATTGGATATTGTCTGCACCTGGTACCCACCTTTACGGCATACCCAGGTTTACTCTTGCGGTCCGATTTTGTGCTTAACTGTCGTTATCCCTGCAGACGTTAATCACTTCAAGTTATGTCCCTATCTTCAGATGGCTTATGCTACACGTCTAGCGTACTGGGCATTTATCAACCACTGCCCCCCCGACACCACAACTCCATGCTGGGCAGAAATAGAACTATTTCTGGGGCACCCAGCCCCGGGGGCCTAAGAGTAACTGTTAAAGTTCTAAAATAATAAAAAGGAGCTGCGGTTCCTTTTAAAATATTACTAACATGCAATGGTTATTGCATCACGTTTCTGCGCTCCTTGATCGAGCGTTGATCCTTATAACGTGTGCTATGTTAGTATGTCATGCATAAAATATATGGTCATGCAATTAAAATTCTTAAATCGAAGATTAAAATATCGTGCCTTTCAACTTTCAATTCGTGCTACAGATACCAGACGTGTGGAAGCTCTTGGTTCGGCACCTCTCACCCTAAGGGCGACCTGATGTCTGGTACTGTAATGGGTAGCGTTGCTTGGGGCGTTAAACTTCGGGACTGCACACTGCTGACATGTGTTAGGTGGAACCTTGACGGCCTTTAGACATTTCTTTTGGCTTGGACTTGTGTAAGGAAGTTCCTAAGACCACGGTACACCCCCTCACAAGATAACATGTGAGTGACCGGGCATGGCCAGACTAGTTGCTCATCCTGCACACAGCGGATTAGAGCTTGACGCTCGTCCTCCAACTGTGTACAATCGAACACTACATGCCCTGGAGAATCCTCAGCCTCACCGCAAGGGCAGAGCGAGTCCTCCGAGTGTCCGAAACGGTATAAATAGGAAACAAACGCCCCGTGACCTGAGAGGAACTGAGTCATTAAGTTGTCCGGCTTAAACCAGGTCCATCCCAATCTTTCCCCAATGTCTGGGATCCATCCGTACGTCAATCTACCGGTCTCTGACCGGGACCATTCTTCTTGCCAGGTGGACAGGGTACCCTGCCGGATTTCTCTCTTGGAGATATCCAGGTAACCCCTCTGGACTTGACGGATTCTCGGCATCTCCAGCACAATGAGGTCAATCGGGACTTTACCAGCTATCACCGTCAGCGCAGCAAACGAGGTCGTACGGTAAGCACCCGTAATCCCTAGAAGGACTGTTCTTTGGCTGCTTCGGAGAGCCCTGCGGACTCCAGTGGTCGCGCTGCGGTGCGCCCAGACACTGGCACCATACGTGACGATGGGTACGAATACACCATCGTAGATAGTGCTCAGTGTAGTTGGAAGGATTCCATACTGGAATCGAGTCACTCGCATGAGCTTACCGAAGAGCATTTTGGCTTTTTGTCCAACATATTTGGCGTGGTCAAGGAAGGATAGCTTGTCATCCAGCATAATGCCAAGGTACATTATGCACCTGGTCATCTCAATGCGTTCGCCTTGCAGTGTTACGATCGGGGGACGTTCCCGATGTAGTTGGCCCTTTAGAAGCATAAGCTTCGTCTTGTTCACTGCAAATCGCATTTTTGTGGAGATGGCCCAGGTTTCCATTTGAGTTGTAATAGCATGGAATTTGTTTTCTATCTCGTTCCTAGACCTTGCCTGTATCAAGATCAAACCATCGTCAGCATACGCAATGACTTTAGTTCCTCCGGGGAAGTCCAGCCTCAGAAAGTCGTCGAAAACTATGTTCCAGAGGATGGGACCAAGAATCGATCCCTGGGGACATCCTTTCGTTACATCTCTGGTGATACTGGTCAAGCCAGACTCCAGAGTGACGGTCCTTTCGCTCAAGTAGCTCTTTATCGCGGCGACAACGTTACGACTGCAGGACATACGCAACAGCTTCTCGATGACCCCCGGCCACCATACGGCGTCAAAGGCGCCTTTGATGTCGATGAAGAGGCCCACTACGTATTTGTCTGTAGCCTGCGAAACGAACTCCACTAGCTCCTCTAAAGCATCGACTGTGCTTTTCCCTGAGATAAAGCCGTACTGCCCGGTGTGAAGTTTTTCATTTAATGAGATGTCGGCTAAGATGCGCGTAGCGATCAGCCTCTCATATACTTTTCCCACAACCGGTAGCAGGCTAATCGGTCTATAGTTACCTGGGTCAGCCCAGTCTCTGTCCCCCGTCTTTTTGATGATTTGTAACCTCGAGGTTTTCCAGCACGCTGGAAATATTCTCTCGTCCCAACATAGGTTAACAAGACTTAGGTAACAGGACTTGATTTGGCGATCCCAGCATTTGAGCACTTCAGGGGGGACCCGGTCTGGTCCCGGAGCTTTTCGTGGTCGAGTTCGCTTCATGGCTAAATCAAGCTCTTGCATAGTGAATGGGACCTCTTCCCATGCTCCCTGTCCAGTTTCAGAGATAGTTCTTATATGGGCATGCTGCTCGTTTTCACCCATTTCGTTATCTGGTGGAACCAAGGTGTCAAGAAGCAAGCTGAGCGTCTCTTCTATGGAACTAGTCCATTGTCCCGCGTAAGCAAATCTGCCCACTCTCAGACTTGAAAGAACATTTTGAAGTCGTAACTTGTCCGCTCCGAGCTTGTATACGAAACCCCAAGGATTCGAGTTGCCCACCTCCTTCACGAGCGTTTTCCAGCAGGCACTTTTACTGTTTTTGATGAGAGACTTGTACTCCTGTCTCAAGCGCCGATAGGTATTAAAAAGCAATTGTCGGTATTGGCACGGACAGCATCGCTGAAACCGCCGTCTGGCTGCTTTTAAAATCCTTCTTTTGGCTGCAATTTCGCCGGTCCACCAGGGCACTGCATTGTTAACAATAGCCCGTTTCGGGATGCCTTTGTCGCATCCCTGAATGACACATCTCGAGAACTCGGCTGCTCGTTCCTGTACATTCTGATTATGCAAGCCATCACCGATATGAGCATCAATAATCCTTCTATTTATTTCGCTCTTTACTTTATTCCAGTCTGCTTTTCGGACAGCATAGTTTCTGGATCTGGCCACTCTACCGTGCTGAGGGCCCAGCGAGACAGACCATGTGATCAGGCGATGGTCGGAGCCAATGTCCGTGTCATTGACGCTCCAGTCGTTAATTCTGTTTGCGATGCTGGGCGATGCCAGCGTCACATCAATGTTTGTTTCCCCACGTCCATGTAGAACCCAGTACATGTTGACGTGGGTCGACATTTGACCATCC
Organism: Homalodisca vitripennis; assembly: GCF_021130785.1. Taxonomy (NCBI): domain Eukaryota; kingdom Metazoa; phylum Arthropoda; class Insecta; order Hemiptera; family Cicadellidae; genus Homalodisca; species Homalodisca vitripennis. The sequence goes on along the minus strand of NW_025779032.1, from coordinate 21,190 downwards.
CTATTCAAGATCACAAGACCGTGCGCTAGTATAAGGTCTTCAAGAGCGGCACCTCGCTCGTCTGTTCTATCGCTGAACCACAGTTCGGATTTCGAGTTAGCGTCCAATCCTATAATTACGTGCTCACCTCTTAGAGATTGTAAAATTCCTCGCAGATGGGTCAAGTATGGCTCAATATCGTGAGATGGCTGAAAATAAGCGCTTATTGCGTACAGTTTACCGATCTCTGTGTCAATTTGTGCACATGTAAAATGGCTAGTTCTGAATTGCAGTAACTCCAGTGGCTCGATCGCACTGTTAGCCACCGCAACGGCGGACCAGGGTCGACCTTCTTGTGCGGTTCTATGGCCCAGATACATTGTTCTGAGGCCCAGTCCGGACAGTTTCCCAACTGAGGAGTACGGCTCTTGGATTAGCACGATATCCAGTCCATCCTCCGCAATAACCTGCCTGAGTTGATATACTGCCGTATGACTGCGTTGCAGGTTGATTTGGCCAAATTTTATTTGTCCACCTGAACGAGGTCTTCTAGCAGCCATAGTCGGTCAGTGATATGAGGCGGTTTATCTCGTCCTGGTGTTTAGGACAGTTGCGGTCCCCTGAAGGATGGCCGGATTGCTTACCAGAGCTCCTTTCTCCGGAGCAGTGCACGCACTTAGCCTTAGTTTTGTCACCTTTGAAGGGACAGGCTTTGGTCTCGTGCCCTGTCGCCGCACAGTGGCCACAGACGTCGACTTCCGACTTGCAGTCTTTAGCCATGTGTCCGTACCTCTGGCACTTATAGCATCTTGTCACGATGTGGTGGTCTATGACTTTGCAGCTGGCCCAGTCAATAAAGACACGGCCAGCTCTTATTAGTGAGTTTCTGGTCTCCGGCGCAACTTCACAAACCCAATTATTTGTAGGTTTGTTCCTTGGTCCAGTCTTGAAGAGAGGCTTAAAGTTTTTCTGGAACTCTTCCAGAGTGCACTCCGAGTGTTCATTATTTTGAGCAAACACTACCTCGGAAAGAGTTTTGCCATCTAGGTCCTTCGGTACGTCGTACACCAGTACTTTCGGCCTACGCTTTTTGGGCTTTTCTATATTGACAACGCATCTGAGCTCCTTAATCTCCTCTAATTTTCGCAGTTGTTCTGCGTTCTCGACTTCTAGCGCCACTCCATTATTACGTATTTTAGAAATACGCCTGATCCTTAAGCCCATGGCTTGCGGTTTTACGGTCATCTGTATCAGGGCTTTCGTGGTCTCGCTAGATGTGTTTGGTGTCGAGTCTTTAGGGTAGATAAGGGCCGTGCATTTGTCTCTAGGCTTTGCAACTTTTCGCCCTTGGCCTTGGACTGTGACCGGGGGAGCCACCGCAGCCATGGCTGCGTAACTCGGCCTGCCGGTTTGCACTGGTGCACCCGCACTCATGATCTTAGCTGTCTTTGCGATTTCAGACATCGCATTCTGGCAAGTTTGTAACAACTCTTTTCCGACAGGTGATCCAGCTGCCCTCTCGCTGAGTTTGCTCTTTAACACCATGTTTTCTTGGTGGAGATGCACTGCCAGATCTCTGACTTTTGCGAAATAATCCTCAACTGCAATCTGGCCAGGATGTGTAAGTTTGTTGCGCATCTTGCCAAGGAGACGACTCAGCTTTAAGCCGATTGCATTGCATATTTCCACAGGATCGTGACTTAACTCAGCCGAGGAAACATAATCCCCTTCAGGCTGGCTTAGCTCAACAGATTGCTCAACAGGGTTTGGTCCCTTCGGACGCTTCGGACTTTGGTGCACAGAGTCCTCATCTGAACTGGTGCTCAGCTGCGGCAGTCTCTTAGAGACGCCTCCAGTTTTAGCTTGGGATGCCATTGGCAAACCCTCCACTCTGTCCTATCTTTCAACTACCAAGATCAAAACGTGCCTTTTAGCCGCTAGCAGAATGTACACACTAGACTGCTAACGTTGCCCAGCTTCGCCCCGGGGAGGCAAGCACACCCACAGTACACAAAGGAGCGTAAGCCCCACGGCCCACACTTACCGCTTGCTTACGACTCCTCAAAGCTTGCTGAATGAGATCGCAAATAACCAAGAAACTATTGCCACACGGACAATATCACAGGAAAAAGAAAACTTCCTTGGCACTCGCAATTAGCTCAATCAAGCACGCAATATATCATTCACTGTGGCCGAAGCCAACACCCATCCGTACTGCGTGATTCAGGAATATTGCGTTGCCTTCCGGCGTTCTGAACAGTGAGCGGAGAGTGAAGTCTAGCCCGGCCTCAGCGAGGACCGCGACCAGCTCCTCCCGCTCTCTTTCTGTTGCGGTGCAGTGGAAGAGTGCGTGCTCAACGTCATCTTCCACGTGGCAGGATATACACAACGGTGAGTCTGTCCTCGCGAAGCTGTGCAGCTTCCCTCGGAAGTTCCCATGGCCACTAGCGAACTGGGTCGTGTAGTGGTTGGTCGCAAACCAAGGTGAGGCCATCCTCTCTCTGACACTAGGCCAGACCTTGTGTGTCCAGCGGCCCCCTCCGCTGGTATCCCATCTCCTTTGCCATTCGTCCATAGTTGACTCTCGAGCCAACTTAGTTGCCCTACGTTTCGTGGTTCCGTCCCGGACCATCTGGCAAGCAGATGCCCGTTCCTTCACCAGAAGGTCGATAGGTATCACTCCGGCTATTACCGGCAGTGCTACCCCGGACACCGTCCTGTAGGCCCTAGTGACCATCAGGAGCGCTGTCCTTTGTGCTGATAGCAGCTTGGTCCGGTTTTGTTTTATGTCTAGAGCTGTGCTCCAACTGTCACTTCCGTACGTCACCATGGATTCGAAGACTCCACGGTAGATCGTCCGGAGTGCACTGAAAGATAGGCCCCAGCTAGCCTTTGTTGCATGCGACAGTCTTGCCAGGACTGTCTTTGCTGTCTCTCCAGTATCCTGACAGTGATGTCCGAAGTGGAGGAGCTCGCCTACATGCAACCCTAGATATTTGTGTACGTTGACCCGCTCTACTCTGGCGGGCCCCGCACGGATGCGAGGTGGCCGCTCAGGATCGAGCCGTCCAGCCAACATACTCATCTTTGTTTTTGCAGGTGCAAAAGGTCAGCTTCATGCGCCCACCCCATTCCAGGACGGTACGCATGGCTGTGTTTGCCCTGATCTCCAGTTCCGCTCGCGACCGTCCTTTTATCAGGAGCAGCCCGTCATCTGCGTACGCATACGCCTCTACGCCCACCCCCAGGTCCAGCTTCAAGAAGTCGTCATAGACGAGTCTCCACAGAAGTGGGCCAAGGATCGAGCCTTGTGGACAACCTTTGGTTAGTCCTCTGCGGATCGTCCTCGTCCGAAGTACGAGCGATCCGACTCTATTATTTAAGTAGTTCTGCACTACGCGCGGGTGCAAGTTCTTTGGACAATGCATGCGCCGTAGTTTCCAGAGTATTCCTGGCCACCAGGCGCTGTCAAAGGCCCCGGAGATGTCGAGGTAGACCGCCAAGACGTATCTTTCGCGTGATTCTCGAACGTGAGAAATCACGCTACGGAGTGCGTCCTGCGTCCCCACTCCAGCCCGGAAGCCAAATTGCCTTTCAGAAAGTCGTAAGTGCAAGGGAACCTCATCTAGCCAGGACGTGATACGTCCGGCTATTACTTTTTCTGCCATTTTCGCCATAACAGGTAGTAGAGCTAGCGGCCGGTACGACTTTGGATCCGATGGATCTTTGTCAGGTCCTTTGAGCAGGAGCCTGAGGTCGCCCTCCTTCCACAGAGCAGGAAAGGTGCCTGTTGCTAGCATCCTGTTTATGACTGTCAAAATGTGTTCTCCCATTACTGGCCAGGCTGCACGGTAGAGTTCCACCGTGAGCTGGTCCAGTCCTGGGGCTTTGCGCTTGGCCATCGACCAGAGTGCGCTCGTTAGTTCTGCTAGGGTGAACGGTGGAGTGTCCGGTCCATCCGATCCGAGTAGGCTTTGCGCTCTGATGCCGGCTTGCCATGGGGTGTCCCCCGCTGGGTCGTCGGCAGGCAGTAGTCGCTCAAGCAATGACTCTGCCGTTGCCACAATGTCCATTGTGGGCGGCGAGCCCGGTATCGTGATGCCACTCAGCACCTGTTCTACCCTTAGTTTTCCAGTCAGGACCTTGTAGGCGATGCCCCAAGGGTTTTCCTGACTGTTGTCTGTCACGAAAGATCGCCATGCTTCTTTCTTTTCCATTCTTATTTGTTGCCTGTATCTATTGCGGGCAACTCTATACGCCTCACGTGTCTCATGGTCCGGCAGTCGATCTACCCTACGGTACATGCGGTGGAGTGACCTCATCCGCTCCAGTCTCTGGTTCCACCAGGGGACTGGGCGTCTGCCGCCTGCACTTTTAGGTATCGCCGCTCGGCAGGATATTTGGAGACATTCCGTGAGCGTTTCAACTGCCGTATCCAGTTGTTCCTGTTGGTCTCGCCAACTCCCTACGGTCCCCCGTAGTGTTCTAGTGAACAGGGGCCAATCGGCCCTGCTCGTCATGTATCGTAGTCGTCTCACCTCCGGCGCTTGCTCTTGGCGCTCTCCGAAGGTGGCGACTATTAAGCTGTGATCACTGGTCGTGGCGTGCGGTAACACCTCCCACGAAGTCATCCCGGGGGCCAGGCCCTCAGAGCAAAATGTGACATCGATCTTCGATCGGAGTCTACCATTGTTGCTGATGAAGGTATCCGGCTGGCCCGGGCGGTTCATGACACGCATTCCCCGCCGCCACAGCCCAGTCTACGAGCCTCCTTCCCCTTCTCTCCCGTGGTCTGCGCCACCATCTGGACCTCTGGCTGTGCCAGAGTGTACGCTGCGCCTTTTGGCGGACGAGGCACTGTCCCCCTAGTTGTTACGTAAGGTTCTTGTACCATCACCGCCTGTAGGCCGCCACCAGTTCCAGCTCGCTGGGCGTGGATCTCCCCCTCCCCAGATTGGACTGACCGATCCTAAGATCCATAGTCCGTTCTGTTTCGGAGGTTCGCCGCCGCCCGTTGCGTTCCTGGACAGGCCGTACCATGCGTTGAATGGGCGTCTGCTCGGCCCGCTCGCCTGCACAGAACACAGCGTGGCTTCTGCCGTTTGTTACGGCAGTTGGCAGCCACGTGTCCTCGCCCTGAACAGTGGGAGCACACAACCTCGGTTTCCCCACAGCTCCGCGCAAGATGGCCGTAGGCTAGACACTGGACGGGCGTGTTGAGCCCCCGGTACCTCGTCGGACGGGCGTGTTGAGCCCCCGGCACCCCCGCATGGGCATGTTGAGCCCGCGGGACACCGGACGGGCGTGTTGAGCCCCCGGTACCTCGTCGGACGGGCGTGTTGAGCCCCCGGCACCCCCGCATGGGCGTGTTGAGCCCGCGGGACACCTGACGGGCGTGTTGAGCCCCGGTACCTCGTCGGACGGGCGTGTTGAGCCCCCGACACCCCCGCATGGGCGTGTTGAGCCCGCGGGACACCGGACGGGCGTGTTGAGCCCCCGGTACCTCGTCGGACGGGCGTGTTGAGCCCCCGACACCCCCGCATGAGCGTGTTGAGCCCGCGGGACACCGGACGGGCGTGTTGAGCCCCCGGTACCTCGTCGGACGGGCGTGTTGAGCCCCCGACACCCCCGCATGGGCGTGTTGAGCCCCCGACACCCCCGCATGAGCGTGTTGAGCCCGCGGGACACCGGACGGGCGTGTTGAGCCCCCGGTACCTCGTCGGACGGGCGTGTTGAGCCCGCGGGACACCGGACGGGCGTGTTGAGCCCCCGGTACCTCGTCGGACGGGCGTGTTGAGCCCCCGGCACCCCTGCATGGGCGTGTTGAGCCCGCGGGACACCGGACGGGCGTGTTGAGCCCCGGTAACTCGTCGGACGGGCGTGTTGCGCCCCCGGCACTCCCGCATCGGCGTGTTGAGCCCGCGGAACACCGGACGGGCGTGTTGAGCCCCCGGTACCTCGTCGGCCGGGCGTGTTGAGCCCCCGACACCCCCGCATGGGCGTGTTGAGCCCGCGGGACACCGGACGGGCATGTTCAGCCCCCGGTACCTCGTCGGACGGGCGTGTTGAGCCCCCGACACCCCCGCATGGCGTGTTGAGCCCGCGGGACACCGGACGGGCGTGTTGAGCCACCGGTACCTCGTCGGACGGGCGTGTTGAGCCATTGGCATCTCCGCATGGGCGTGTTGAGCCCGAGGGACACCGGACGGGCGTGTTGAGCCACCGGTACCTCGTCGGACGGGCGTGTTGAGCCACCGGTACCTCGTCGGACGGGCGTGTTGAGCCCGCGGAACATCGGAAGGGCGTGTTGAGCCACCGATGTCATTAGTAACAGATGTGGTTGGATGGGGATGGCCCCCACTCCTTCCACATGTTATCTGATACATATAAAGAGAGTTTGTATGTTTTCAGATTCATTCTGATGCAGGATCGCTACCTGATCAGAAGTACTCGTAGGAGTCGTGATTTTGGATGTGATGGTCTGCCAGCCAGTCGGGAGGACACGGAGCTAGGGGACATCATACGCCGCTGTTTAACCGGGGACCATAGAGTCATGACAGCTATGCTGATCTCCGAAGCCTGCTACTAGACCTCGAGCACTTCAACGGAGGTTAAGGAGCTTACGGGGGCTACCAGTCGATCCCAGGACTACACCTGACGAGATCGTGGTTCGATACCCAGCTCGGCCATCCAGCTCTAGGTCCAGTGCGGGAGTTCTCAAGGGAACACCAAGTTGTAAATATTAGAATTAAGGAATCAGAGCTCATTTGTATATAGTGTACATAGACTGGGGATAGATGTAATAAATCAGACCAGTGTTTCACTTAAACTGTGTTTCTCATTTTACTTTAGTGACCCAGGATAGAATCCCCTTACAAAAGACTAGTGCGGAGGTGGGTTTTCCCGCGGGATAGAAGTGTTTAGTGAGAGAGGGGAAAACCCCCTTACAAATGAACAGATTGACCAAGTATATGGAAAACTGAGCTCTGCCTTAAACATGTTAAGAAGACTAAAGCACATTGCTACCATAGAAGTGGCAAGATTTACATACTTTTCTATCTTCGAAATCAATCTGAAATATGGGATAAATGTTTGAGGCAGCTCCTCCAAAGTCAACATACAAGGGATAATGGCGGTACAGAATAAACAAATCCATATTCCAACAGGGTTGAGTCTACAAGAATCAAGTGGAGGTGCCTTCAAACAGCAAAAGAATACTGACTGTAGTAGCCCTGTACGACTTACGAGTTATTTATGCAAGTCAAAAATACTTGATAAGAGGAGCCGATACATATTCCCATGATAGAAGAGTAGCACAAAATTACAAACATCCCACCCACTGACTCAACCTTTTTGAAAAACATCCCAAGTATGCTCTAACTTAAGAAATCAAAAACACTATAGAAGAGCAGTAATTAAGAAGAAAACTGATTTCCTGTCTTGTTCTCCGACTTTTCTAATCCATAGATGAATTTTTTAACTGGAAGACAAATGACTAATCTACATCTCTTCAACCACACTGCACTGTCTATTTTTTTGGTTTAGTTTCTTATTATTTTTACTTCGGTGTAATGACACCATTCTAACCTCAAAGATTATGAATAAAGGATACTGTCTCTTTCTCAAAACAACTCATAAACTTTACTGAAATTTAATTATCTTACTCTGATTTATCGCTGGGAAGTTTTATATCCAATTTGCTGCCAAAAATGTTTATTGGTTCACTTATAGTGAAGTCCAGAGCTTGGCCTGTCGCTCCATCGATGATTCTCTTCACATGTAAACCGTTGCTGTCCAAAGCCTACAATATAGAATAAAATATCATTACAAAATTGGAAACTATACTTTATAATATACACTGTAACAAAGAAATAATATACTATTTTATAGTAGTATTTAATTGAATTTACATCTTTTTATTTTTAGTATTAACTCTTAAATTAAGAGATATGGAATTGTTTGTTAGGGTAGCTCACTATTTATTGAACAGATTTAACAAATTCAAAAGATAGCAATCCGAATTCTAAGAAATTTAAAATTTAATCAATCATGTAGGGACCATTTTGAATCTTCAATTTTTGACAGCAAGAAGTATTTTACATAATGGAAGTTTCAGCTCAAACTTATAAAAAAATACAGTCCAATCACTTCATATCCCATCACAACTACATAACACTAATAATAGTCATTATCTACCTGTGCTTAAACAAAGAACAGTCAATTTGAAAACATCTTTCTGTTAAAATAGTCAATATTTTTTAATAAACTACCTGTCGCATCGAGAGATTTCTACATTAAAGGCTTTAAAAACCCCATTAAAGAATATATATTTCAAACTGAAATTTATACTTTAATGATTTTTGTCCAAATTCACCAGAATATAATTAAGATTTGAAATATCATACTTCACTTAGTTTTAGCTATATGATACTAGTATTTTTTTATTGTTTATATATCTTGGTGAGTCTTATAAAAGTGTAATATTCTGTTGGGCTAATAAATCATTTCATAGATAAACAATGAATTTTTCTCATGATATACGTAATAAATTTCTCAACTTTTTGAGCAATAAGTTTTGATTTTGCTTACGACATCCTTTACAAGAGTAAACAATCAAAATATTTATAACTTTATACAATCAATTTTTAATTTTACTATCCATTTCTCCCCACTTTTGGTATATTTTAAAAGTGTTCCCTTAATTTACCTAACCTTTTATTAAATTCTCTATCTCATATCTTTATAAACTCTGTTTTGAAAAGAACATTAATGAGAACGTTTTTATTTTATATTGTACTTCATCTACATGTATTGTGGGTAATCAAGTTTTTTTACATCAGCAAGATTAATGTAGAAAATAACACCCTGTTTACATGTCACACTAATCAAAATAATAATAATAACACATGTATACTTACCAAGTGGTCGACTCCAGCTTGAACTTTCTTCACACTAAGTTTGGCTTCACCTGATAGTATCTTTTTTGAAAAATCTACCAGCAAGTTTAAGAACAGGGCAGTTACAACTGCTTCCTCTGAAATACAGGATTCATATTAGCACAGTCACGATATCTATACAATAATGGTGTGTCTGTTAAGATGCTCTTAAGATGTGTCACAAAATGCCCTATAGTGACACTATAAAGTCCTACAAGTATAGTATTCTAAATATTATTTAACTGTTCCATAGACACAAAGTAGTGTGAAACAGGTGACATAATTAATTGTAAGTTAATTGTGGGTATTATGATAGACCTTGTGTAAGATTTGTTGTTATTTTGTATAGTGTGAACAATTTCAGTTACACGATCCTATTAATTTGTTTGGTAATTATTTCTGTACTACCTTTATTTTTTTAAATACATTGGTACAAATAGAAAAATACCAAAGAATAAATATATAGCAGAATAAAATGATAACCTGACTATGAAAATGAGCTAGACCTAAACCTGGATTTAGATGTTACCTACATTCGAACATTACAACTGATTTAGCACAATGTTTCATACTGAAAATGGTTTATGTACTAATTACATCTGTAATAAATTAATATATACAATATCTCATTTAAGCCTCAGCATCAGCTATGCCGGCTTTGAACTGCACTGGCTTTTTTTTATTGTCAAAGTACATGATTGGACCTCCCCAGGATTTGAAACCCGTTTCTTTTAAATCATAACATAGTGCAATAACCAACCAGATGGTCTGGGTACAAAACAACAATATCCTATCATTGTTCATATTAATTAATTGGATACCATTTCCTGTTTAAGCTTCATCTCAACATTTTCATTCCAGGCCTGAAGAAATTAAATTTTTTGAGTAAAAAGCCTAAATTTCTATTACTTAAAGAAATCTGATTTACCTTAGACACCTACCGTGATCAAAGATACTATCATTTTGCTGAAATAAATTTATCCTTTATACTTATTCTCTTGGGCACAATAATTTAATCTATTTTTGTAGATTAGTACAAAGTCATTATATTAACAAGCAATCTTTAAAAAGTTATCCAAATTTTTATTGAAGTTATTTCACATGCAATTTAATTCACAACATTAAATTACCTAATCCTATTAAATTTTCTCAAGAATTTTATTTCACTTAGTGTCCCCAATGTTAAACTCAACAAACTTTAGCATTTTACTTTTGGAAACCTAACTTAACCCTTTAACTGTATCACTGGTTTGTAAGGCGGGAATGGGATTTCGTACTATTAAAATTGGCACATCTGGTTTACCGTGCTCCTCTCCACTGTCAGTTGGTCTCTACTATTTCCTCCTGAGGAGTTATTGATCAGTTTCATTATCGTGTGTTACGTGACCTTGAAATTGTCTAGTTATTCTGGTAGTGGTATGGTGTATTGTACTAGACAATAAAGTTACTGGGATTTTTCTACAGGTCTGTCATACCGGGTGCAGAGCCACAGCTAGGAGGGGCAGGGGGGGTCGTTTGCCCCGGGCGGCAAAATGATAGAAGGTCCAGTCGTTGCATTGCAACTGCTGTTAAAGCATAATTCTGTTAGTCTATGCACCAATCGCTTTACTATCGGGTCAAAATACATATTCCCGTGTTTTAAAGTCAATTACAAAGTAACTAGCAGAACTACAATTGCGGGAATTAATTAAATAGATTGTTTATTTCTGCATTTATACATATAAAACCGATTATTTACGAATAATAAATTTCAGTTATGTCAGAAACGGTTTTGGTGGTTACCAACCATATTTCAATTTTAAAATTTAAAATAACTCGGAAACTTGTGATTCCTCAATTAAGACCAAAATTTTCACACAAGATAGGTACAAACGTACTGTTTTAGCACATAATTTAGACTTATATTAAAACGTTTGTTATTAAATTACCATCTCAACTTATACTCTTGACTGAGCGGATCAAAAGAGTCTACTTTAATCACGGTAAATAGAGCTATTAAAGCGATTATCCTGGGCTTGTAATTTTGTAAATCGCTATTTCAAACGTTTAATTTTTAACACAGAGTTCAAGGTTTTGTTAATTTACCGCGGCCAGCGCTCATTTTGAAAGTACAAACTGCCAGACTACCGTGTCAACACAAAAAATAATGACAAAAAAATTCTTTTAAAAGTTCACTGATTCTCTTCTCTAACCTGTCAAGATAAGTTTCAAAAGTTATACTCCTGTCTTAAAATTCATACAAGTTTTTGCTAGTAATTAGAATTGTAAAATATCAAAATGTTGATGGTTGAAGAAACTTTAAATATTTAATACATATTTATGGTTAAAGAATGAAATTTTTTTTAAATAATGATTTAGATTTAATTCTTTATGTTTCTTGAATTGTTTTATCCTTAAATATAAACATATGCGGCGTTAGTTAAGCATGTTACATGAAACGGTGGGTGACGTACTCTTACCTTATAATTATATAAGTTATTTTAGCGATATTAACACCAGTTTTAATGCATTAGAAGATGTAAATAGTAAGTTTTATATTTAAGTGGTTCTCAAACAGTGTTGTAGCCAGCAGAAGAATATCAGGATAACACAAAAATTTAAATAAAAACTTTTTTTAATTTTTTTGTTTGTTTTTATCTTTCTAATCTTATAAATAAAAATAAATCGTTAAATGTGTTTCTAAGTGCTAATCTCGAAAATGTATGGGCCCAATTTGGCTAATTCTTTTTTACAATATTCTTTGGAGTCCGATAAAGGTTTTTATGGAGAGAAAATCGGAAAAGATTTCTGGAATACTTTATAATTTGGAATAATAATCATAATATTTACGAAAAACAATCCCAATTTAACTAACAGTAAACACCTTTAGCTGAAGCTTAACAAACAGACAAAAACATTTGTTTACACTTAAATTTTAGAAAATACTAAGTACACAGTGGCCTCGGGTTTAAGAATATCTAAAATGTTTATCTCTCCTTATGCAAAAGGGTGGATAGCTCTCCTAGACCAGAATAAGGAGGATATAAGACTGATATTGGGAATGTTGACAAGACATGGCCCTCTGAGGAAGCACCTTTTGAAGGTAGGCCTTAGTCGGAGCAGCGAATGTAGACTCTGTGGAGAAGAGGAGGAGTCAGCAGAGCACATTTGGTTGGATTGTCCTGCCATCGTAGAGACTAGGAAAAGATACTTGGGAGCATATCTCCTCAGCCCCAAGGACATCAGAGAACAGGAGCCCTTAAATCTGATTGGTTTTTGCAAAAGCCTTGGTTTTTGAGGGCACAAATGAAAGTAAGGGAGGCGCAAAGGTCCTTTTAGGACTAAGTGCGGGGACAAAATGTCCTCTTCCCTCAGAAAAAAAAAAAAATTGTTATTACAGATTTCACCTGCAAAAAATTACACTATGTGATATATAGGAAATACTATTTAAATGTTATTATAAATGCCACATAAATGAACAAAGATGTGGATGTTTGCACGTAAAGTAGTCGAAGCTGGGTGGTTCCTTTGACTTAGTATATGATATTTTTACTGTGATTTCAAGAAAATCAGGGGAATGGATACAAATATGCCCCAACGACTCATTCTTTTCTAGACTACGGTCTGAAAAAGAACAAAAATTCCATCTTGCAGAGCTTATTTATAAACGATTATTTATAAATTTTAAATGAACATAGCTGAAACTATCCCATATACCGGAAGAAGAACACAAGCGACCGAAGTAGTCTTTTTAAGCTTTTGTATGCTTATATTTTTTTGATCGGGGTAAAAAATAAAAAATATTACCACAAATATTGTAGACCAGAAATTGAGGCTATATCTTCTAAAGCCTACATGTGAACATATTTTCTTAATAGGTGCAACAACGCAAACTCAACTATGAAACTGTAAATAAATTAGACAAGAAGTGAATTTAAACAGCTGAAATAGATATATTTAACCGCAGTAACTTTTCAGTCTTATGTAAGTATATTTATTTTCTTTGTCCTAATAAAAAGGCAAACCCAAATATGGCATTTGAAGCATCTTAGACCGAAAATAGATTACAAGGCTCAGTAGTAGACATTTTGACAAAAGTAGGGCTTGAAAACCAACATATGTATATATATATATATATATATATATATATATATATATATATATATATATATTCTTTATTAGGACAAGGCAAACTTAACTGTGGCACTGTGTTAGACTGTATGAACGGTGAGAATGGGCGCTTTTAGACCGTTCGTTGGTAAAAAGGCCGGAGACCATCTTTTTACTCCTTCGTAGTTGTACATATTTTCTTAATGGGACAGTAAGAAAAACTCGACTTAAACACTGGAGATATCTTTCAACGGATGTAAATTCAAACAGCCAGAAGTATATATTTTTGGCCAAAGCAGGTTTCTGAGACCTGTTTGTATTTCCTTGATTGGGATGTTAGGAAAGGGACTCAACTGTAGTGTCAAATATGTAATTTAATGAAACCAAAAATATATATTTCGACACGTGCAAACCCTGAAATAAGCCAGTAAAGATTTTATTTGACTTTTAAATCTCTTAACCACGGGCATTAAAATAATAATTACCAGATATATGCCCACATTTAAGTGAAAAAATTGTCATAAGATTCCATCATAAATGAATTTACTAAGAAGGACACTCTTAAACGCTTTTGAAAATTACATGCGATGACGCAGGTAACTGCTAATAACAAATATAATAATAATTATTAAGTACTTCTGGATTATTTACATGCTGATGGAGAAGTAGCAAAAACAATTTTTTTACAACTGATGTTTTTACAACTGGTGGAAAGGGGTGGCAAATTCAGAACTTGCCCCCCCTGAAAAAATGTGTAGCTGCGGCTCTGACCAGGTGATACTGATAAGGTGAGAATATTCATTATATATATATATATATATATATATATATATTATATTGTACGTACTTTGGTTCAACATTTTGATTTCAGTACTTTAGATAATCATGAATATCAATAATTCAATTGTGATGGTGGCCGTTTATTATACTCTAGCCGATGACTTCGTTCAGGATCATCTGATCTCTTGTTGTGCGACAAATGTTTATTAAAACTCAAGAAGGAACGAATACAGTGTGAACTCAAGTAAATGTATAATTAAGTTTAACTGAGTAAAAGTATTTGACTCATCTAAAAGACCTAACCACTTTGCAGGAAGCCAAAACCATTTTGGCCTTTAGAGGATACCATGGTCTCCCACTTCCTACAAACAGTCTGTACTCTCTTGGCTTCGAGTAAAGTTCGATAAAAAATCCAGGTGTCACTGACAATATAAGATAGCACTACTTTTGGTTTGGATTGTAACTATATAATTATGTAAGCATGTAACTATATGCTTTCAAGTGGATTAGAGAGGGAAGACTGGCTCGTGCATATGCACTAGCCAGCATCTCCTGCTACATGGTTCAGTTAGTATCTCTAGTGTGAAGATTAATGATTTAATGATAAAGAAAAGTATGGTTACTTTATCATTTCCACAATATAGCCTAAATGATAACAGTATCATTTATACATTTGATCCAATTATAACAATACAACATTATTAAAAGGTTTAAATATATTTTTATTGTAATTCCGTATTATAATACAAGTAACCTAAACTGTGGCTGTTATTATCACCCTCTCTGCTTCTAAAACCGTGATGCACAGAGGGAAACTTATCAGGCTCACCCTGCTACCCCTCATCTGACGGCCCTGCTGTTTTCTATGATAATCAAAATTTACTTTCAAGTAACACTAATTGTTGAGTTTGTGCAAACAATTTTGTAATGTATTACAATTGAACTAATAGAATCACAAGTATTCATTCTGTTTGATTAGCTTAATAAGTTATGCTTATCGGTTTGGTTAACTTACCAGGGTTAGAAAAAGAACTTGGATCGTTTTTACTGAGAGTTGCAACCGATGTCATGATAGCTTAGTTAAAAATAAAGGAATATTATTTATTTTAATACAGACTGAACATAAATATAAACAATAAATTACAAAATATAGAATATTTTCGGTAAAATTGGAATTTTTGAGGTTAGTTTTAATTGAACGACAATATTGTTAGCAAGTCAGTGTACCAACTTCCAAGTGAAAGTGGTTTGTTTCAAGAGTCATGTGATTTATAATTTTCATCACGTGTGTGTTTCAAACATATGTGCTAACTAGCAGACTAGACTCCAAAGATATGAGTCAATGCCTTTGATTTTAATTCTACTTGTCTCCAAAAATTGCTGGAGGTATTTTAATACGTATAGCGTCGGAGTATGCTCAATATCACATAAAACTTATATAATATCTTTTATATTGACTTATGGACATCACCAGTCTAAGTGAACTATTATATATCGCCATTACAACTGTTTTAGAATATAATATAATTGGTAACATAACTGTTGCTCTCTTCTTAATATATACAGCAATATATACACTGGTACGTAAAGGGAACAAACCAAAAAGATTTAGAAATACGTTAAATTTTAGAGGGAAAAGAGTAGAGTTAGAGTTCATTCATGAATCTAACTTATATATACCTTTACCTAACTTGTAACTTAAATGAAATTTTAAGATAAACAAAAACAGCGGAAATATGAGAGAATACTTATATTATTAGTTCAAATTAAATTTAGGACGCCTATTTCTCTTGTGCGTACACACGCTTTGAACAAGTTCATTAGCTAGTCTAAACCACTATTATGTTTCAATACAGTGGCCAATTAATTGGTCATTAGGAAAAGTATTCTTCTCTAATGTTTAACATGGACCAAAAATTAAGTGTTTTATTTTTAGCTGAGCAATCTTTAACATGATAAGGAAATTCGTTGGTAATGTGCTTTATCCGGTGAATTGCACCTTCGTAGTCTGGCCGTCGAATCATACTGTAAACCATCTCCCATTTAAACTCTTGTGATATATTTTTTTAGATATTATACAATACATAATAAATTGGATGGTTCAAGTATTTGAGATTACTTATACTTATACTGATTAACTAGTTTATCAAATATCCTTAAAACTGTTTAAAAGTTGAGAATCATAATTTTACATTTAAAGCCTATAAGAATTTAAAGTTTAATAGATGGTGCATGTAATTACTTTTTACTATTATTATCAATATTGCGTCAAAATATCCCTCCCTGATCGGGTAGCTTGGAGAACTGTTGAAGCTTTTCTTCCTGTACTCACAGAATGTGGCTATGTAGAGGTAAAGCCGTGTGAGAGCGGTTATTTGGGCCTTTCGTTATTTCCTATAAATGGACCAGGGATGTCAGATGTATGTTTAACAGCATTTCAGCCCAAATGGCAGTGACACGACATTGAGCGCTTATCGTCAACGTCTCATTGGGTTTCCACCATCGGTACGTTCGTGGCAGTGAATGGACTTTCCTTCCGTATTGGTGTAGACTTTTTTAGTGAGTGATAGGAAAATGAATTTATCCACACAAGTGGCCAGCCTATAGTATGGGACTCTCACAAAAGATGTAAACTACCCACTAAAAAACCTCCTCCATACTTCAGGATCCTAACCCAAAAACTGTTTGTCACATTATTTCAGGTTAGGTCTGATTTTAACCTAAATCTTCAGACCTTGCGTCGATCTGGCCTTCAAAGAACTAAGGTCTAGATCACGTGATGATCCAAATCAGCCTTCTTTACGCGGAGGATGTCCCTGACGAAGTGCGGCAAACAGGCCCAGTGTTCCCAACCTTCCAGTATCACTTCGTAGACCGCGTCTACCGAAAAAGCACCAGCTGTGCGCGTTGCCTCGTAGGGGGGCCCTTCTCAACGCGAACAGCGGAAGGAAGTATGTTCCTCGTCGTCGGGTACGCCCGGGCAATAGATGTAGTTCGGTTACGCGGTTTTGCCCATACGAAACAGGTAAGACAGGAAGTATTCGTGTCCAATCAGGAATTGGGTACATGCATTAGTACCCAATACCATTAGTATTATGTACATGCAGCTTTGCACTTTCTCAATATGTTCAATAATTAAAATAACGTCTTTTATATTTGATAAATCTGTTTAAGCCGTACATATTATTATTGACTACATAAAGAAGCTTCAGTGACAGAGGGATTTTTTAAAATTGTTCAATGTCAGTTATAATCAATTTCCAGCTACAGATTATATTGCTATTGCAAGACACGAGGACGGAAAACAGTTTTGTTATAGGAGTCATATTCTTATAGCAAAAATTTAAACCATAATTTTATAGTTGTCACAATTGCCATAAGCAATGGAACCTTGAATCAGTAACTGAGGAGGAGATCAAAATATCAAAAATGACAAATCTCATTAAGAAAGGCATAATTAAATTTGGTAGGTTTGATTAGGATAAAGTATGACAATTATCTTGCTTTTGCGACCCTCCTTCAATCAGTGAAGTTCTTTCCACCATATGCAATCCAGCACTAATTAGAGTAATACTATTAGGTGCTTCAATGTTGCTTGACTTTACTGCGGATTTATCATTTTTTTGCCTATTATCTTGCTGCAAGACATAGTTGCTGTGAATGCAACTTAAATCAATACCGTAAGAAATTATATGGGTGTCATTCTGAACCTACATATCAGTAAAGAATTACACCATATTTTACTTAGCCTCATGAGCAATTGAACTTCATATTCAATTCCTAAACATAATCATCCTTGAATGAAGAATCTTCGAGCATTAGAAAAAACTTTAATTTAATTACTGTTCAATAGTAAAAGTAATATTAGAAAATTTTGTATTCATTTATCAGTGATAGTAAAATAATCATTCTTCTTTGTAAACAGATTCAGTATATTTCAGGACAAATGACTTGTTTTATTACTATTGAAAATCTGAAACTCAACTATATTTATGTTGAAAATTGCATTAACTCGAATTCCTGAATGCTTTGAGCTTTGTTACTTATGTATATGTATACTATGCATATGTATACTTATATATATATATATATATATATATATATATTATATATATATATATATATATATATATATATATATATATATACAGGGGTGCTGAAAAGTCCCGGGACGGTCTAATAACTTTTGAACTAATTACAATATAAGAACCAAAATTTACATCAAGCTTTTGCTCATATAAAACTATTATTTTATGTATTTCACCATGATATCCTGCTTATGGGGGACGTCCCGCTAGGGGTTGGTGAAAATTCTTAAATAGAAGCATAGGTCGAGTCGTACATCAAATTAAAGCTCTTTTTAATTGAAACATTTTGGCGAAAATCTGACGTAAAACAGTTGACGCATTACAAAATGGCGGACACTCAAAGATTATAAAATACAGAATTTTTCAAATGCAAACATTCTGGTTGTTAGAGAAAACTGAGACACTTAATCTTTTATTTTACTTCTTTTACTTCAAATCACTTACCAAAACAGTTATAACAAATGTTCAAAGTGTTTGCCTTCAGTTTGCTGACAATATCCCAATCGATTGTAGAACGCTGATATCGCATTGTTTATCTGGAAATTCCTTATCAGCAGGTAAGGTTATTACCTTCCTTCTCTGGAAGGTAATCAGCTGGAGCAAACAAGACCAAAAAGACAACAATGAAATTGCCAGCTGACAGATACAGTTGTTTTATCAACTCAGTCACTTAGAAGTCTTCAAGCCCTAATTTTGCAAGTAGTTTCAGTAGTGCTAGTTTATTTTGCTATGGCGCTTTCCGAGAGAGAAAGAATAACTTTATTAATGATGCGCGGGTTTGGTGACCGTATTAGATCATGTGATGAGGTAAGGCATCTGTTTAATGATAGTTTTCCCAGATAAGGAAGGTAATAACCTTACCTGCTGATAAGGAATTTCCAGATAAACAATGCGATATCAGCGTTCTACAATCGATTGGGATATTGTCAGCAAACTGAAGGCAAACACTTTGAACATTTGTTATAACTGTTTTGGTAAGTGATTTGAAGTAAAAGAAGTAAAATAAAAGATTAAGTGTCTCAGTTTTCTCTAACAACCAGAATGTTTGCATTTGAAAAATTCTGTATTTTATAATCTTTGAGTGTCCGCCATTTTGTAATGCGTCAACTGTTTTACGTCAGATTTTCGCCAAAATGTTTCAATTAAAAAGAGCTTTAATTTGATGTACGACTCGACCTATGCTTCTATTTAAGAATTTTCACCAACCCCTAGCGGGACGTCCCCCATAAGCAGGATATCATGGTGAAATACATAAAATAATAGTTTTATATGAGCAAAAGCTTGATGTAAATTTTGGTTCTTATATTGTAATTAGTTCAAAAGTTATTAGACCGTCCTGGGACTTTTCAGCACCCCTGTATGTATACTTACATAATATATTATGTATATATGTATAAAAGTGAGGTCTGTGCTGATAACTTTGGGTCTGTTTTCAATGCTGTTCTGTCCAAATGCTTCTTAGTATTTTATGTCACATTAACACTTATAATTAACTAAAGTGTTAAGGATATACATGCGATCTCATTAACACAATCTGCCAACCTCTCTAATGTCCTATAACGATCTTTTCTGAAGATTTTGAGGAGGGATGAATCATGGTGTTAGAACAATTTGCAGATTAACTCTTGCCATTATAACCTTCTGCCACACACATTCACTATTATTGCTCAAGAATTTTTTTATGCTGAAGCAATTTCAAGAGGTCTGTCAAGGGACTCTGGAGTAATATTCTAACAACTGCATTTTGATAATTACACCATAAATATATGGCTTTATCGCTAGATAAATCAGGGGAATCTAAAATCCCCATAATATTTGTCCTTTATTGCAATTTGATAAAACCAAGGTTGAAAACAGAATGCTTGATGATCTGACATTTCAGACATTGACAGCTTGGTAGCTGCGTAAAGCACTTTTTAAGACTGGTTGATATTATGTCACTATTAATAATTTGACAAATAAACTTGGTCAGCAACCATGATGTCTTACCTGTATAAGAGATACTGATATTAAGTTAGAACCACTCTCTATTATAATAGTAGGCCTAGTCATCTGATTTTATTTCCTTGCTTTGGTAACCATTTTTCTTCTGAGGTATTTTTTCATTACATATCTCTATCTCATTGAAAAATATCTGTCCTACCAATAAAACAAGACCTGTTACTAACAACTATGGCTAGTTAGGTAGTGCTATATAACCCTTTTAGATAGTTATCCTACAGCTCTTGAAAATTAAACTGAAGGATGCATTGTTTATCAATTAACACCCTTAGAGTTAACATCGACAACACTAGCTAATCAGGTACTGTTATATAATCCATAAAATGAGTATCATATTGTTACCCTACAGTTTTTTAAGATGAGGTTGCACATATTGAAAAGTTGATATAATTGCTATTTAATTCCTCTTAAAAAGTCAAGAGTAGTAAACTGTCCATTTATACTCCTAGTATTAGGTCATGAGCAGCAATTTTTATAAAATTAGGAGTATTAAAAGTAGCTATGTAAAACTAGAACACACACAGATAAAAATGCACATGTGCGCACTTAAAATCTCCTCGGATTTAGTAAATTAAATACCATCAAATTTTTAATTACCTCACAACAATGTCATAGTAAAAGGTTTAGTTGAAATATGGATTTTGCTAAAATAATATGCATCACATCAAAATTTAAAATGTAATGGTGTGAAGCATAGTACAACAACCATATCCTTAACAATCATAACAAATAAAATAATATAATGGAAAGAAACCACCAAAGTAATTAAATTATTTGAGAAACAAAACAGATACCATCTAATCATTAGCAACTCATCTAACATTTAAGTTTAAGAAAGAAAATGTAATAATATTAATATTATGAAAACTTTTGTATTAGGTTTATAGTTGTATGTATGATAGTGGAAGAATTTAGGTCTTTACTAGAGACAAATAAGTAAAGCCGCTCGAAGAGAATACTTGCCTTCCTCTCCCATATTAAATGTCAGAGGCATGGCCAGCAGCATCAGGCATATGAGTCTGAACTTATTGTATGGAGCAGCAATTGATAAGGCAAACAATAGCAAGGCATTTATTAGCAACAATTAATGGTAGCATATAATATACAATTAATAAGCTACAAAAAAGACTATGATTGGGCATAATAAAAACACATAATTTATTTTAAATTATTTGTATAATTTATTATAAAAATGTCTACTTTGAAAAACTACTAATTGATTAAATCAGTCTTTTTATAAAAGGAAAATATTAATAAAATAAATGAAATACAAATATTATAAAATACAATAGAATAACAGGTTGAATAATAAGATAA